>NC_082595.1:9019429-9114429 GCF_030936135.1 Gavia stellata
GAAGGAAATACTATCATAAACTGATTGAAAAGGTCGCTGTGGAATTGCAAGTGTGAAATTTAGATCAGCAGGAGATAGTTTGGATTTTCTGCCAGTAGAGGAGGATACTGATAATGGATTTTTCTATAGTTTGACTATGCTTTGTCAACATATGCAAGAGTATCTGTATCAATTAGCCTTCATTTTCTAATTCAACTATTTATTTTTCTGACAATCTCTGTCTTTGAAAGTACTTGTTAAAATACAAGAAGGAGCTTTGTTGGGTCTGTTTCACCATTCTGATCTATACAAGTAAGATTTCCAGAAGACTATTTGTTCCCAGCAAACTGCATATGGGGATCAAATATGATTTTAGAAATTGAGGGCTCTATCCCAATTCTGCAATGCTCAGGCAACATGTTTTCCTGCAAAGACAAATTGCTTTGCCTCAAGTCATTTAAGTCCCACTACCTCCTCGGAAGAAGCCTTAAAGAGGAATTTGTTTTGCAATTGATTAGTCCAAGGCATGAAATACTAATATTATCAGATCATAAACAACTTTTCTCTCTTTAAGATGAGTTAAAGTTCTTGTTATTATCTGATACACTTCCGATTCTCAGAGGCTTTGAAAGGGAAAGAAAGGTGACAGTCAGGCTTATTTCCCTCTAGTAGTTTCCTCATTCAGCCCTATTTACCCTCAGGGTGGTTTAAATTAAGACAGGGTCATTTTTAATTGCATCTGGATATCTTAAATTAAGCTCTACTACAGGAAGAATCAGTTATTACCTCTTTTCCAGAGGAGAGAGTTGGAGGAAATTCTTATCTTCCTACCTGTGTCAGATGACTGCATTAGCACAAAATGAATCTGAATTCGTAGTCCTCTGGATGTTGTGATGCATTTAAATGCAAGTTTGACATAAAAAGAATCCTTAATTACCTATATGTCCTTAGGGAGTTTCACAACACAAAGTTTTGCAGGGTTATACTCAGAACTCTTTGTTGTTCGTGAATGTAGAAATCAATGTATGTTGTCTTCAGTTTGGTTTTTGTTTTTTGGGGTTTTTTTACTTTTTGTAACTTCTTTTGTTGACATACCATCCAAGATTCTTACTTTTCAGCAATGTAGTTCATCTGGTATTTTTTGTAAAGGGAAAATTATTCATATGGTAACTCCGCTTATTTGGAGATACTGTACCAGAAAGCTTCCTTGCAGCCTACTCATTCTCTTGGCAAACTGGAGAATTCTGACAGGAGAATACAGCATTTTCTGGTAAAAAGAAAAAAAAAAAAAAAAGCCACATCTATAAACAAGTCGGCTTTTGCACATATAGATTAGAATTTTGTTCATCTTAACTTTTTAGTTTAATATTTACTATATATATAAAAATAAATAGAAGGAAACACAGACCATCTATTAATTTGGCTTCTATTAGAAGGTTCCTCTTATAATCTTGATTGGACACAGTGCTTTCAGTGCACTCTCCAATCAGAATTCAAATAGGGAATGTTAAGAATCAAGCTAGTGCATAAAAGCAATGTCTGCTGGGGGAAGACATGCCACCTGCAGATGCCAACAGAAGTGGGGAGAGGAATGCTGAAGCCCCTTGGAGTTCCTAGCCTGTCTTGTCTTGAAACTTTGTGAATAGACAATGAAAATTCTGTGGGATGTTATATTCAAAGAAGCAGAAGGAGGTAAGCGTTTTACATTTAGATCTGACAATTTAAAAAGAACACAACAGTTTTTGAGAATTAAACATGTTTCGGAAATTACTAAAATATTTCTGAGAGACTTGTTAGGCCAATTTTGATAGTGAATTTCTTTTAGACATGGTTGTTTGCATAATTACCTCAAAATATAAATATCTAAGTGTAGATTTGCATTTACAGTTGCTGCAACTGAATATGCAATACCTGACGATACAAGTTCAGATGTGCTTTAATATTTGCAAGAAAAATTCTTTTAAAAAAATGGCAGTATAGTCATTCCGTATATGTAATCAAAGCATATGATTTATTTTCAAGACAAGCTATTTCTTAAAAAACTTGCTATTTTTTTTTCCTGTTGTTGAGTAGTTATTGACCCTTTCCTCTCATGGGGATGAACATTCAAGAAGCTGGTACCAAAGAAATCTGTGTATTTTTCCATAGTAAGTAAATATCAGGACTGTGTTCTTTCTGCATTTAATCACCTAGCAAAGATGTTTATAATATCATGTGTTCCTGTGCCAGGGACAGACCATTATCTATTAAGGATAGGAAAAGTCATTCTAACTTTACTCCAGTAATTTAGGATTGCACAGTAACCCTACATATTCTGCAACCTGAATTCCCTAGTAGTAATCCTTGATTATTTTTTTTTATGCGATAGGCACACTAAATTTGACATTACTAATAAGAAAAATAATCCTTTTTTCAAGAAGCTGGCCCAAGGAGAGTAGAGATCCTTGACCTTAAATGAAGGGTAAAGTTTTCAAAAGGAACGTGAATCTAGAAATTGTGGTGATATTAACAATATTGGTAATTTACCAGTTACCTTTGTAATATATAAAAAATATTTAATCTGTTTCATTTTATTGTTCTGCTATGATGTTGCGCAGTGCCATAGGTACCTTAGTGCCTTAATGTGACTAAGGACCCTGAAGCCGCTAGAGGCAGTGTTTTCCAGAGCCTCTCTGGAAGTATTTTCTGTTATAGTTCTCATGCTGTTATTCTTGGATTATTTTTCTCATGGCCTTGCACCTGCAAACCCCAGAAGTGTTGTTACAGAGGATCTTCGTGGGAGCAGCTATGATGCTGTGAGAACTGCCTCTCCCCACCCAGGTCTTTACCTCCCAAAATCCAGTACACAACAAAGTCAATAATAATAATTTGAATGCTTGATAAGTATTATCCATTAATATATGTACACAGAGGTTTAGTGACCAATCAGTGAACAACACTTGCAACACGTTAACATACTCCACGCAGCACAAATAGCATCATAAATGGGAACAACCAACAGGGAGTTTGAGCAGTTCTTAAAGGAAAGTGGACAGTGGCGAAGGGACAGCATGGAAAAAAACATCATCCCCACTGTGAGCCACAGCATGGGCATATTCATCATTGCTACCTGCTGCACCAGAGAGACGCCCTTCCCACTCCCGAAGCGGGATGCTTTTTGAGAGCCCTTAGCTGCGTTTCCAAGTCAGCCATTAAGAAGATTTTTCATATTTCATCCTCTTCCTCCCTCATTTCCTCTATTGCCTTAGTTTTAGCTAAAGACCTCACTAATAAAACTCACTGGTCCTAAAGATGTTTGAGGGAGAAAAAAAGGGGATGCATGATCCATTTTCAAATAGTCATGTTTAATCTGTTCACCAGAGCAGGACTTAGGGGTATTTTGGCACTGAGTAATGTGCCGTTTAAAGTTTGATTTGCATGGCTAGAAAACTCATAGTTTTGCATGCACTTCAGGATGATTATTTGGTAATGATTAGTTAAGCTTCAGTAGACTTTGAACAGCTTCAAAATACACCACCTACTAGCATGATTACCTTCAGCACCAGGTATGCTTTGCTTTTCTATTCCTTGGTACAGGTGTCTCAGATGAAAGCAAAATGAAAGCAGTCTCTCTCCAATTTTTACATTGGACTGTTTCTTTGATAAAGACTCTAGCATCAGACTGCAGATAATGTTTTAATTGATCTTCTGCATCTCTCTATTCACATAGTTTTGCTTTTGTCACAGGTACACTGGTCTGTTTCTACATTGTACAGCATAATTTATTGGCTTTCATGTTTCAGATATGTAAGGCTGAATCCCATTTCTCTGAGGAACATATTGTCAGTTCTTACAGGCTGAAATTCCTAGTGACTGCCAATAGCAGGATAGTCTCTGAGACCTTCCCTGCTCCCTTAGAATAGTCTAGGGAATAATAGCAATCTTCTGGGGATGGCACTGGTAAACAGTATTGAGTAAAAGGGAATTTGCCAACTGGTTCTCCTATGAAAAAGTATTTTAGTTAATGAATGTCTTCTAGAGTTTTTAATCCACATGAAGGCTGAGGAGTCTACATTGACAGTGCTTAGGTATCTATGGTAAATCCTGAATGCAAAAATACAATTTATGACATTGGACACAAAATGATTAATATCAACGATGTAAATACATGACCCAAACAAAATATATATAATCTGACTAAAGCCTTCCGCAGAGGAAGAAATTGTGTTTGGATACTTGTATGTTTTGGTTTCAAACAAATAGGCTTCTCTTTAGAGACTAATCTAAAACCTATCTATTTTCTTGGGTAGAGAAAGCATAATGAAAATTGGGGTTTGATAAGCTTTGATGAAGTTTTTATTTGAACTGTATAAGGGCAATCAAATGACATTTTGACTATTTAACTTTCTAGTGTTATGCCAGAAAGATCAAGATACTAGGATAGTTCATCCCTTTATGTGCAGTTGATATGGCTGTTTATATTACCCTACATGGTTTTGCCCTAAATGGGCTAGAGGGAGCTAGTCTCTAAGTAAGTACAACAAACACTCACCTGAGTGATTCTGTGGTTCTTTCAATCTGCAAGTGCATCATTTATGATGCCTCATGTAAGGTGACTGGGAAAGCCAAAAGAAAGTCTTACGTCAAATAAAAATCCTAGATCAAGTTTAGAGCTTCATTCCTTCCAAAGTATTACAACTAAGTGTAATGGCATTTGACAGTATTGACATCTTTTATATGACTTCTTTCGGCTAACTCAGCATTCTGAAAAAATAAATAGTGTTCTCCCTTTGTGATTGAAAGGGTTAAATAGTACCAATTCATTACCACTCACAAAAGGATTTATTTTGTTCTCATAAATCAGTTTTATTCCACGTTTTTATTATTCCCTTGGGTCAGCTGCTCCAATTGAAATCAATACAAGTGCAAGTGACACAATCAATCTAGATATTTGATTATGGATTTGAGACTCCCAGTTCTGCTCTGTGTGTTTAGCTAGTCTCCTTCTGATAGCGTCCCTGGAGAATGGAAAATTCTTATTGGCATCCATGAATTATGGGCATAGATTCAGAATCCAGATACTGTGATAATCTCCATTTATGTACTGCTGCAGCTAGAGAAAGAATGCTCTAACCATGGAAAAACAAAGATTTTAAAGCTAACTGTTTCTGAAATTTTTCTAGTGTGTAAAATCTCTCCTGAAATAAACTTTATAAAGTCTGATCATTTGTCTATAAAACCCCTCAAACAAAATGGATTAAATCAAACTATATGCTCTGTCATCAGTTTAACATCACAAGTACAGCAAACATGTTTGCTGTTTGATGCCTTCTGGCCATTTATAGACAATGTGATCTTATGCCACTTGGGGTACTAAACTGTGCTGGGACACTTTCTCCTGTTCATCTTGGGATAAGAGCACCTGGACACTGGAAGCCTGTGTGAAATCCACATAAGTTGGTTCTACTCATAGAATGCTTTCCAGAGTTGGGTGGCATCACCCTATTTTATGTTTTTTTAAGTTCTTGCAATGTGTCCCTACAACACTTATTACAGTGTGCGGGGGGGTCCAGGATTGATTCCCCCGGGTGCTGTTGCAGCAAAGTGAGTTACAATACAGAGGAATATACTTACAGCAGAGATTTAACACTATACTGAATACACTGTTTTAACTGGAAAGTCTGAATGAGACAGCCTCAATTGCAAGACTCATTGGACATTTCTATGTTTATGAAAGAGTAATGAGAAAACCTAAACCAGTAATTCAAATAAAGTTTCTTCCTGACAGTTTCATCTACAAATACACAGTTTTTAAGTTGAAAGCCTCATGGCACTGAACTGGAAGCTCAAAATGGTAGACAAGACCACACACCATTCTTCTCCGCCTGCCATCATGACAAAGCCTAGTCTCAGCTGTAGTCATTAACTATCCATGGGGTCTGTGCTAACTTTCTTGTATGGGCTCTCTCATCAAGCTGTGGGTTTATTCGTATTTCAGTCCATAGAATTAATGAGCATATAAATGCACATTCCTTTGTGTCTGTAATGCTAATGATCACTTATTTCTACTGACAGGAACATGCTTTCATCTTAATGATTACTCCTGCTTTGCCTTAGGGTTCTTGAAGTATTCTGCAAGTTTTCATAGAATCATAGAACAGCTGAGGTCAGAGAACACTTCTAGAGATCATTTAGTCCAGCTCCCCTTCTCCAAGCAGGGTCAGCTGGAGCACATTGCCCTGGACAGTGTAGTTGGGTTTTGGATATCACCAAGGATGGAGACTCCACAACCTCTCTGGGCAACTTGTTCCAGTGTTTGACCAACCTCACAGTAAAAGAAGTTTTTTCTTAGGTTTAAACAGGATTTCTTGTATTTCTGTATGTGCCCATTGCCTCTTGTTCTGTTGCTATATACTGCTGAGAAGTGTCTGGCTTCTTTACACCCTCACTTCAGATATTTATACACATTGATAAGACACTTGCCTCTCCAGGCCTTCTCTTCTTGAGGCTAAACAACCTCAGTTCTCTCTAAATCTCTTTGTGTGACAGATGCTTCAAGCCCTTAATCATCTTTGCATGAACTCCACTCCAGTAAGTCCATGTCTGTCTCGTACTGGGGAGCTCAGAACTGGATGAGCACTCCAGATGTGTCTCATCAGGGCTGAATAGAGAGGAGGGATCCCTTCCATTGACCTGCTGGCAATGCTTCTCCTAAGGCAGCCCAGGAGGCTGTTGGCCTTCTTTGTCGCAAGAAATCATTGCTGGCTCATGTTCAACTTATTGTCCACCAGGACCTCCATGTCTTTTTCAAAGCAGAAAAGCTGCTTTCCAGCATCAGCCCCCAGCCTGTACTGGGGGCCAGCTCAGAGTGACAGACAGAATGTTCAGTATATGCATTCTGTACGTCTCAAGACAGCCTAAGATAGCTGTACTAAATTTAAGTGTGTGAAAAGTCACAGAAGGTGTGCCTTTGCCTGTTTTAAAAGTGAGGGAAACTCAGCTGTCAAAGAAACAACTTGAGTAGTACAGTCAGAAACTACATCTGGGTCTTTGCTTTCAGATTTCTGCTGTATGTGGCCATAAGGACTTTCATCTTGTTCTTTAAATATTTTCTATTTTTCAGTCTTATAACTAAAGGCTTCTTTAATTACCAGGGGAAAAGGAAAAAGCTAAGGATTTCAATGCAGACAATGGGAATTTTTCTTTATTTACAGGAACATGAGTATTTTAGATCCATAGTTTTGCCAGTTTGCCACAGTGCTTTTAAATTACCCATCTTACCTCATCCAGCAACTCCCCCTAGCCCATAAGAATGAAGGTTTCCTGTGATAAGACAGACTTAAGTTTTGGACTCAATCTGATGAACTGAGACCATGATATGTCCTTAGGAACAATCTATCTGTCAACTCAGGAGCAGAGGAAAAAAATGGTGGCTCAGGAGACTGAGGCACAAAATAGGCAGTCTACTCACCTGAAAAAAGCCCCTACAAACAAAACCCCAAAAACAAAAAAAAACCCAACGCAAAACACAAACACCCCCCTGACACTTTGTTGAGAAGAGGGGTATGGCATCAAAGCACAGAAACAGCTTCATAAGATTAGTATAAAAATTGGGATGACAGTTGGAGAACTGTTCATTGTTACGGTTCTTTTGCCATGTAGTAGCACACAAAACATAATGTATTTTTGTGATTGAAGCCTCATGTTACCTTGAAATAGTGAGATTGAAAGAAAATAATAGCTCATTAAACATTTGTGAAGATAAGTCTTAAGTGTTTCAGGCTTAAGTACCTTTTAGGTGTAAATCTCTCTGCATTTCACAAACTATGGTCCTGTAATATCATTTAAATTCAGACAAATCTCTGGGGGTAAGATGAGCAGTCAGCCAGTTTCAAGGATACTGCAAATAGGAAGAGGAAGAAATCTGTTTTACAAAGGCGGCTCAGTTGTTGAAGTCCCATAAGAATACGAACAGAGAAGTATAAGGAAGGCGATTTTTGACCATATCTTCTGTATAACGATGACTAGCTCTTGATGATTAGGGAAGGAAAAGCAAGTGAGCACCCAGGGCTGTTTTTCACTAGCATAGCCTCCTTGCTTCCTGAAGTCAGCAGCATAGTTGTGTCAGTGTGTTTGTGATATGGACATGTTAGACTGGTTATGTTTAAACTTATTACTTTAATAATCACAAATGTAGTGATAGTAATAGAAGTATTTGGTATTTGCCCATGCATATGAAACATGAGTTTTTTCTGTTTAATATGCAAAAAGGAAACATCTCATTTTATTACCTTTTCCTTAAAAATGTTAATTTTGATCCAGGTGGGAACAGTACCGATAAATGTTGCAAATTCTGGAAAAAAAACAGTTTTTAAATATGATATGAATGTGTTTAGTTTGTATTATTTCTTTTTTCCATTGCAGTCTTTGTCATGAGAATGGTTTTGTATTGTACCATTTCCTGCGCTCCTTACAACCTTTGTCACATGAATAAGATATCAGAACGCTAATGACTAATATACAGTATTCTGTGTCTGCTGATACTATACTGTACTACCGTGACCTTTGCAATATTATGTATTCTGATTGGCTGTCCATTTCACCTCTTCCCCACAAGTTAATAAGGCTGTAAAAAGGAGAGAACTTGAAATGGCCAGCCAGTCAAATTACAGAATATTGAAAAGGTCAGAGCAGTACAGCACACAGAAAAAAATTACGGAATATATGAGGCATTAAAATTCTTGTGACAATGATTATAACAAGAATGGAAAAGGATACCCATTTATGTTATTTCAATCTAGTGAACCCCATAGGATGACAGACCCAGGATAGCAGTAATTTACGCACCACCGACCCACAGGAGCTTTATTCACCTATTTACAATAGTACTCAGTAACAGGAATGCACGTCTGCTTGGGAGCCCCCTTCAAAGTGTCCACCCAAAACCATAGTGAACCTTCAAACACAAATACTCACCAGCTAGAGTGCTGTGTGAAGCTTAGCACTTTTAAACAATGATTTTGAAGGGAATATATATTTGTATATCTTTTTAATGTAAGCACGGTTTATTACTTGACTTTGTTTCAAGTATACATAGTTTTTAAGTATGTATATGTATATCTTTTAGCCCTAATTTCTTCATTTGGATAATGTTTTCCTGAAAAACTGAGATACTTTGGTCTGCTATAAACTAGGAATTAACAGGGAACGGCACAGCTTTTTCTCAAATACCAGACTTAGCCAAAGAAGTCCCTCAGAAATATTGGGGGAAATATGAAGAGCCTTATGAGCAGGAAGGCTAGTAAAAGAACAAAGCCATCACAATGCAAAAATATGGAAAGATTAAGGAGCATGGGGAAGCCTTTCATGTCTGCAAATGGTTTAGTCTTTTTTGAGAGGCTACAGGAGGCTCTGAGCCCCCTTCCATCTGAATTCATCTTTTGGTAAGGGTGCTTGCATGTCTAAGTATTGAAGGACATGGTAAGCCAGTTCTAGGAGTTTGTCTTCTGTCTCGTTAGTTAGGTTGTTCATGTTAGCTATGTCTCGTGGGGATCCTTCTTTCTGGAGTGCTGGCAACTGTTCATGGCAGAAGTTATAAGGCAGAAAAGTGCAGGAATGAGGAGGTATTCTGTAGAAACCGCTTGTCTGAAGTAAAACAATGTCTCTTAGGACCTTACCTGTGTCTGAGGCAGCTGCTGTTTAGGTCTGCGGCAGACTTGCTGGTAGGCTATAGTTGGACCTGAGAGCAAGATGGAGAGAAAAACACACATGAAAAATGGAAAAAGAGAGGCCTCGCACATTTATACTCACAAATAGGGTTCAAACTGAAGCAGCCTAGGCAGGAATGGCACAGAGCGATATGACAGGGTTATCGCTGTATCGCTTTCTGTCAGGCTGAACCTACGGGTCTGCATTTTCCAGCCCACTGAAAGCAAAGTTTAAGCAGTGAGAAGTAGCGAAGCTGCATATTGCAAGTCATCTGCAGCAAGACCTGCATTTTAAAAATGTTCTCCTAATATTTTACTTGCCAGTAGCAGTAAGTTGCTTGGCTGGCAACTGGGATAAAACACCTTTTGTCTGCGTAAAAATGAAAAATTTTGAATTGCTATGTTGTCTAACTCGTTGTAAATTTGCAAGTTCATTTTTGAGCTGAATAAAATGGTTATGTAATTACATACTTCTCCTAATTATTGAGTAATTATATACTTCTTATAATTGCCGAGTAATCACTCTGCTATAACTAGAATTTAATGTTACAACTAATTGTATAATTACTGTATATTAATGTTGTTATCCAGGCAACTTGGAATAGAGTGTTACCCTTTTAATTCCTTTTCTGTTAGTCGAAACTGTATTTTAAAAAATATGGTATAGGTAGCCATTGGAAGAAAGATTAATAGTGGAACAAAAATATCAGCAGAGGAAGTACATGCTTTCATTCTGGGCTCAGGTGGATGAGAACAAAAATATTAACATTTTAAAACTGTACCGTGGATAGAAAAAGTTGAATTTTCTCATGAGTTGGGTGCATAAATTGCTGTTAGGGAGCTTGATGTTTGAATCTATCCTATGTGCCTTGATCTGTCAACACTGGGTTTTTAAACTTTCCTACACATTGTAGGTGAAACGTTTTAAAAATGCATCTCTTCACAGCCAGCCGAGTCCTTAAGTGTCTCATGTCACTTGGACCTTAAGAATGTATATGTCAGTTGGCCATTTCTACTGGCATTGTTGTTGTTAAGAAAACAATAAATGCATATAACAGTCTCATGTTGTTGGGCAGGCGTCGCAAATAGTAGGTTGCAGCCTGCCTGGTGGTGCACAGAAAAACTGTGATAAATAATGGGAGAAATGTGCTTTGTTGGATTGTATCTACTCCCAAATCACACACAGGGACAGTTTCACAAAGATGCAGAAGGAGGGTTTGACATACAATTTAAGAGCTGAGATCAGGTAATGCAGATGCATTTTTCTAGTGCTGGCTGAGTAGCCTGGGTATATAAGAGTAATCTCGGACAAAACAACTTTGCTTCTGCAGGATTGGTATATCTGTATGTGGAATGTGTAAGATGTGGTGGTTCTTCCATGATAAGAAGCTTTGCCTCCATTGCTGGGTTTTCTCAGGCTGATGTAGAGTTCAGTGAAATCCGAAATAAATCCATCACGTTTCATGAAATTATTCTACATTCACACTACTGTAGTCTGTTTGAGCAGTCTGGTGCTACGGCGTGGTGTAATCCAGGTAGAATTTGAACAATGAGGAACTAGACTACAAGGCAGATTTATAAAAAGAGTTATACAAAACTATCCCCTTCCCCAAAAGCTCAGAAATTAAGTTTGCCTTCTGTTACCAGCAGAATAATTGAAAACACCCTTTGTGCAGCTCTGTGAACATCAAAATAATGGAATGGCTTGGACTTGTACCATAAGTGAATCACAGATTGTTTATAGGAATCACAAAATTGGAGCAAAGTCCAGATCACTCATTCATGGTAAAATGTAATGAGAGCATGACTGAAATGTACTGCATATGCACATGTTAGTGCACATCATAGAAATACAGAATATTTGAAAAACTGTTTCATGTTTAATAACATTTCAGTTTTAACAGTTCATTTGAAACTTGCATAAAAATGAGTAAACCCAATGAGTTTCACTTAAAAAAAAAATTAAAAGAGAGTTTCTAGGGGGTTTTTAGTTCTTATTTAGAATTAATTAATCTTATTTAGACTTTGTGGAGGACTCAGATATGATTATTCAGTCTTCTGCCTGTGGCAATACCTGAATTGATTTAAGATATTATTAATAGTTATATTCTGTTCAATCTCATTCTCATACCTGTGGTCTCAGACTTGTATGATTCTGCTGTTTTTTGTAATGCAGAATTTCCATCGACTTCAATATGAGGGCTCTCCATGGAATGATGGATAATAGTAATAATATTAATCATTTATATAGCACTTCATATGTTCAAAATATTGGATAATCTTTAAATGAGCTCAGCTTTGCTCTCAGATACGTGAATGAAATTTTCATTGAGTCAAAAAAAAATTGTTACTTGACATACAATTTTTTTATTTTTCAGTCTTACTCATCAGGTATTTTGAAAAGGTTTATTTTGTTATTTTTGTAGGGTAGAATATTGTCTTATCTTTAGTTTGAGATCTTAAATGGGTTGTAAAGGACATGTAGGTTGTTGTGGTGTCCTCTGATGATTTCGGCTGATAAACCGAATACTTCAAATCCTTGTATTATCTTTGAGAGGACTGCCGGCCATGCTGGAAAGCATGTGTTTCTTACTGCATATGACTAATTCTTATGAATGCAATGGAGTTAGCTTATAAATTCCTAAGGTAAGTGTTTTTCTGGTGGATTCAAGAAGTTTTACCAGTTTTTCATAGGCATAAGAATTAACCTTAATGTTTTGAATTTGTAATTATCACACACTGTTCTAGAACATAAGTAATTTCTGAAAACTGGCTTCTGTTTGCAGTATATAGCAGTCAGCTTTGCAACTGCATGGTTGGTTCATTTATTTTTTCAAGTTTTACAAGTACCACAAACTATTGGCAAAATGAGGAGAAAATGGTGAATAACATTTTTTCTTCCAAATAGGCCATTTTTTGGTGTTATTGGTATCAATGGCAACTTACCATTTAAGTAGAACTAAGACTTGGTTCATAAAGACAGCAAATTGTAGCAGAAGCAAGGTCTAATGTTTGTTTCCCCTCCCCCTTTGTTTTTCATAACAGTTAATGCTAATTATTCTCTTGTAAATGCTACTCGGATGTTATGCAGCAGCAACGAATCCAATGTACGGGTACCCATTAAAGGACTGATTCCATTTTCTAACTACACAGTACAAGTGAATGCTTCCAACAGCCAGGGCAGCTTGATAAGTGATGCTATAACAATAGTCATGCCTCCAGGAGGTAAGTATGAAAAAGTGCTTTTTCTGTGCATGTAACAATTACACAAATACTCTGTTGAACAAAACGTTATTTATTATTGCAACTGAGGACTCGAAGTTCAGAAGAATATGTTTGCATTAGTAGTTCTTACTAACAAAATTGTTCTTTTCAGCTTCTCATTTGTCACATTGCTCAATTTAAGAACTAGAGAATGAAAACAGGTAGTTGTATAGATAACATATTATGTAGGTGAGAAGTGCATTATATACTTCATTTTTTTTCTGTGAATGTTGTATTCTATCATGGATGGCTAATCTAATCTAAGACTATAGAGAAAGTAATTTGTTTTAGAATAAAAATTAAGTGTGGACAAAAAGCACTTACTGGATAGGCTTAGATAATTTGTTTAATTGGTAATATATTGAGCCAGAATTCACAAACTGGTGTAGCTGTAAGAAAGTCAATTGCCATGTGCTGATTTACAGTGAATGAGGCTCTAAGCCACTTCAGATGTTACCTTCATAAAAATTTGAAAGAAGAGAGTTGAGCAAATACTCTCTAAACACTGTTCCTGTTTTGGTTTATTTTTAAATGAAAGCTTAAATTTACAGCTGATGTATATGTGTTCCTTTTGCATTATCTTCTCATGGACATCCTATTCAATTCCCTTTTGTTGAATAAATGCAAGTGGAAACAATGAATTTAAGGCAATTTTGAATTCTAAAGTGAGAGCCCAACAAAACTTGATCTTGAGAAATGTGTAGGTGTAGCTGATGAGCAGGAATAGTGTAGAGTGACACACATATCATGAAAGTTAAAAAAAAAAAAAAACAAAACCAACAACCAAGCAAACAAACAAAAAATCCCGTAAACCTTACAGCTCAAAAATACAATTACATTTGGAACAGTTTGCTTGCAAACAGATGGATTGGTTTTGGGGCCAAACCAACAGAAAGGCTTCTGAAAAGTGAATAAATAAAATGCAGAGTTTGTATGACAGATAACTGAGCAAGAAGGAAAAGGTAAATTCCCAGCATATTTTATACTTTTCCGATCCAATCGACAAATTATCCCCAATATTAACAAATGTACATTGTCATATAATAATAAAACTGCATCTGAGTTTTACTGCTCACTTAAGACTGAGCAGTAAGACACTGGCATTTCTAATCCCAGTGTCACACTTAAATTTTGCATGTAGAAATCACAAAATTTGGTAGCGAAAATTTTACCAAATAAGAAGGTAAAGGATCTTTAAAGATAGGCAAGGATGTGCACAAGTTTATGACAGCCATTAAGATACACTTTCTTTCATTATTAGATTGTTGTTGATTACAATTAGAAAACTTATAGCTTTGAAATTATCTTTTTTATGACCTTGTGGTAGTTTAAAAGCAATACCTCATTGATTAAATAGGTTTTAGTTCATGCTTCCTTTTAGTTAATGATCTGAAAACATATTATCCTGATTTACACATAAAATCATGCTGAAAAGCATGTGGCATTCACTAGGATATGTGTGTTTAAGTAGAATTAAATTAGCAGTGAGAGTTATTAAAGAAATCTTCCATACTATTGTCCAGTGGACTGTGATCTGTAGTGAAATGAATAATAAATGAAGCAGTGCATATGAGAGAAGTACTCTCACACACACTGTGTTCTCACTGTAAGTGTACACACATACAGACACACAGGTGCATATATCTAGGACAATGTATGTTTACTTTACTGTGATGTTTATTATAATGACTCTTTCAGTGCCATACAATTCCATTGCATGCTAAATTATGAGTATAATGGTAATTTTACTCTGGGCTGTATTCAGTGCCTTCACTTACCTTCTAAATCATTAAATGAAATCTAGATGCTACTAAAATCAGCAGAAATTTTATTTTTTACTTCAGTGGCCAAGTTTTCACTTTGACAGAAGTTTTGTTTGGTCAAAGAGTGAAAGAGGTCTCATTATATATAAAATCACAGCCTTCTAATGAGTGTTAAAATGTAGCCTTCTCTTTTCAAGGATAACAAAAAAAGCAGTTTCAAAAATTTGCATTGTTGGGAGTACTTCATGGAGCTTGATGGAAGATTGTGTAAGAGGGAGAGCGATAGAGGACAAAGGAGAATTCCATTTCGAAGATACTGCAGATCACTGTTTTTCAATTATGATACAATTTTTCTCCCAACATGCATTTCTTTTCTTTCTTTTTTTATTTAAAATGTATTGCACATAATACAAAGCACACCAAATCTTTGGTGTTACCTGTTTGAATATATCTTAATTTCTCAGCAAGCTGATTTGCCATGCTTAAAGTCAATGCTTAAAAAAAAAAATCTTAGAAATAAAGAATATATTTTATCTAAGCTCTTGACTAAAATTGCAGTGCAGGTTCAAGAGTTCTTGGAAAAATTAAAAAAATAAAAACTGAATCCAAATGTTAATCCATAAATATGAAACTTTCTTTTGACCCTTACCCTGTAGTGGTCTGGAGTTACTAATGGGGTTAGGATTTCAACTCTTAATGGGACTTGGTGCATTAGTGTTTTGTATGCATGGAATTCAGCATTCAGTTTAATAAGTGGTTGACATTGGTGATGTCCCTTAATTTGCTTAAATCTAATTGGCTCTTTTATCAGTCAAACCTGTATGGATTGGCAATTGATCAGAAAGGGTCAGCCATGACTGTGCATGTACTTAAATGCTGGAACCACCAGTTAAAGTCACTGTTGCATAATAAGAAGCTGAAACCATGAGAACAAATGATCTTCAGAGTCGGAAGGCAAAAGAAAGCGGAGAAGTTTTTCAGGATGTTCAAGTTCAGAACAAAGGCATTATGGAGTGTATAAATTTTAAATACACTGCTTTTTGCCTCAAGACTTAAAGCTTTTTTTTCCAGATGAACTGAAATCTTGTCTGAAACTGTCTTTGTTACATCAAAGAACTGCAGAGAAAGCTAAAAGAGATGGAAGAAGCATAAAAGGGCATAGTTTAAAATGATTAGTGACAAATTTCATACGGCAGAGGTAGAAGTAAATTTTTTTGAGTTTTATATTTTTTCCAAAAAGAATAAATTTGTTCTATTTATCTTGTCTTAAAATGCTTTGGTAGAAGTTGTAAAAAATAATATACTAGCCAGTGATTCACATTAATTTGAGGATGCCAGCCAGTAAAAGGTCTGGAGAACCAATTGTTTTAGAATTAATTTAATTAGGTAAATGAATTGAAATTATACAGTGGATGTAATACTGCAAAAATCTGGGTGAAAATCTGTAAGGAGTTCTGGGTTATACATTTTTCTTCTTAATGAGTGCTATTTCTGATGTAGTGGCACATAGAAGACCCCATTAATTTAGGAGATGGTAAGCTAACAGAAAAGAAGGTTGTAATCACTACTGGTAATAGTTTATACTCTAGTTAAATCCATTTGTTCCCTGCCTTCAACCACAAAAGCCCTAGTGTGGAAGGGAATAAGAAGTCACCTATGAAAGCATTTGCTCATGCAAGTTGATCACTGAAGCCAAAAGGCCTCCTTAGATGAATTAATATTCAGTAAACAATGCAAACTGATGCTGTTAGGCCAGAATTATTTAGGGAGAAAAATCAAACCTGAACATGCTAGAATTTTCCCTGTGAGACAGGTTTGTTTTTCCATGATGCTCAGTATCACATTAAGAGTCATACCAGAAAATTTGCTTTGAGACAACTTCCTTTACTTCAAATTTCAGGTATTTCTGAGACATTCGTTGCTTTTCTCATTTCTGCCCTTCTTTCTATTCTTTCTTTCTTTCTTTTTTCTTTTTTTTTCTGTAGACTTAGACTAAAATCCAACAGAATTCTTTTTGTTCTGTATCTTTTGTTTCTTTTCCTTTTTTCTTCTCTAACATTCTCTTATGTCAGTTCTTGAAAAGGTAGAGTAGTAAAAACAGAATTTAAAAATGGAAGAAAATGAATGAAAGGTAGTTTAAAAAAAAAATCTTCTGGCATCATTCTATTTTATTAATTGTGAAAAAATCACATTTAAAAAAGTCCGAATTCTCAAACGTTTGCATAATGTATGTATATTTGCATGATGTATAATTTCAGAATAATAAAATCTTTGGTTTTGATGAAGAAGAGGAAATGTTTTAAACAAAATTGTTGCAAACAAGTCGATGGGGGTGGGGTGGGGCTGCTAACAGAAAGTTCTTAATGAAAAATTGTGACCATCTCTTTTCTAGGGGTAGTTTAAGGAGAGAGCAAGATAGAGTAGGGAGGGGGAAAGAGCTCTCCTACATGTCTCATCAATGACCTAGCTAATTAAAGAGTGTCAGTGGCAAGCTGTGTAAATTGTCCGTTCCAGTTCCTTTTGTCCAGAAAGATGATTTCATGGGGATATAAGGTTAGGATTGCAAAAGTGCTTGTGTGGAAAACTGGGAGTTGTTCTAATGAAACAATAATTCTTCTCTAACCTCTGCAGTATTGAACTGATTGTCATTTTCATTAGTTCTACTTTCTTCTTTTATTCCCCTCTCCCAATCTGTTCAGCACATCTTTCAGTGAGCTCATCCTGAGTCTATTCTTGGTTTTGGGTGGGTGTTTTGGGTGGCAAGAGAAGAGAGAAGTTAAGTCTCATTCCTGAAAGGTTGTGTCTTCAGACTCTGGCAACGGGAGGCACAGAGGTGCCCACTTTACTGCTCACTTTTCTAAATTGTAGCCAGCTGGGACTCAGCCTAACTCCACACATCATAAAGGACCGCCTCAAGGTTGCTTTAAACTGAACCTTAGCATAAGTCCCTACTCATAAAAGTGGAGATTGCCAGAAGGCAATGACACTCCAGCTATCTCTTTTTTCTTCTGATTCCCACCTTCCCTTCGCCCCTGCACCCTGTCCTTCTGGGACTAAACAGGTCTGCCATAGTTACAGCAATGCTGTTGCAATCTTCCAGACATAGGACACCTGTATCTGTCAGCTCTTAGGTTGCTTTCTGTCCTTCAGAGCTGCATGAAACAGGTAGGGCAAGAAGATCAAAACTGCGATTTTAGTTGCCTAGAAGAACATGGATGTTTTTGCTTGCTTGGGGAGCACCAGATGAGAAACGGAGAACCGTGCAACAGCTTGAAATAGCCAATTGATCATCTATAAGCAGGCAATTAACCTCATTGTAGAGGTCTCACTCCAGGTCTTTCCAAACCCTTAGCCTTAGCATGAGGTCCAGGCAGTACTTAAGATTTCTTGGAAGAAATCTGTGGTAGAGCAGATTTCACACTGGGAAACTACAGCTTGGTTGTACTTCTGAAAAACAGAAGAATATATAAAAGTGAGAAAAATCAGCTGCTGTGGAATTTAGCAGCAGATCATTGTTTAAAATTATTACCTACCATCACATAAACCTATTTCGGTCCAATTTCAATTGTACATAAAAAAAGGATGCAATTTAAATGAAGTATGCAATTTTTATATAATCTTAAACCTATTCATGGTTGGATTTTTTTTTTCATTCTGTGTAAATCTGAACTGGACTGTTCGATACTCTAATTAAAGTCAACTTTCTTTATGTGATACACTAGCTTCCTCTGTTGAAGGAATTCTGCAATAAAATGACATTGACATTCCTAGGGAAAACATACAGAAGACATTTGAAAATCACACCATGAATTTTGTCTTTTGAACCAGTTTCCAGGTATATGCAAGTATTAGGAATTGGATAATTTTTTATGTTACTTTGCTACTATGATTTGCACTGGTTTTCTAAAAAGCTTACTTTATTATATTTATTTTTGACAACTCCTGCCCCTCTAGTTTCCAGAATAAAATGTCATTTTCATTAACTCTCAACAAAGGCAAATGTCTGTGGGTTGTTTTTTGGATTTTTTGTTTTGTTTTGTTTTTGTCATTTCATTCTGTATTTTCTGCACTTGAAGCATCTATATTATGGAAGTTAGCCTGCTGATCATAAAGCACTTGAGTAAAGTGGCAAGGTTTTTTTTTGAGCTACTTTGCACAGCTGAGGAAGCTTTGAAGTTCCTCTGTTTGCAATGAACTCTGAAAGCCTCCGGTGAAGTTTTGTCACCCTGTTACATATTTGTCATGTTTCCATATGAACAAAAAAAAAAAGCTTAGGGGGGGAAAATTAAGGGTCTCTTAAGATCTTGCTGAGGGTGAAATGTAGAGGGAATCAAATCACTATTCTTTTCCTCTCTTTAGCTGGGGACAAAACCAGAGATGATCGTTCTTAAATGTTATGGCCATAAAAGTGTTTTTGCTTTTTTTGCTGGTTTCATTTATGGTTAAAAATAACTCTATTAACTCCTATTGGGAGTTTTCTGTGTAGTTTGGAAATAGATCTGAAATTGAATTCAAAATATCTTAAACTTTGTATCTGAATTCTTAAAACACTTTGCAGAATTAAAATATTTTTCCTCCACATAGTTAATTATTTGTTCTGGTGGTGTTTTAAGTTTGATTTTTCCCTACTTTTTCCTAGTAAAGTGCTCCTCATTATGTAACATCTATGCAGTTATCTTTGGGCTAGTTGACTGAGTACCTAAGGAGAAATAAGCTTCTCTATAAAGACAGAAAGGGAGAGAAAAGGGAAGTTGAGTGAGAATCAGTCATTAGAATCACCATTCCTCTGCTGGTGTGCCTATAATGCAGTGTTGTTGTATGCTACCCTCTTTCTTACAGCAAAGGCGACTATAAGAGTCTATAGCCCTTAGTGATTCCTGACATTTGACAGTTTTTCCTCACTGTGCTTTTCTGAACATTTATCTTTGTGTCTGCACACACGTACAGATGCACACACACAAATATGTATATGATATCACACAAATATATGTGATATGTTAGTACATGCATGTTTATGCATACGTGCTGGATTTTTGTCTTTTTTATTTTGGATCTGTATGCAGGTCTTATTTAGTTTTCTGACAAAGAAATACGATGCACTAGATTAATTCCAGGTTAGTAAAATAAGAGAGAAAGGGAATTAATGTATTTCATGTTACAGTGGGTAATCTGGTATTGAATTACATTAATTCTTACTATTTGTATACTGACAGATTTATTTTTATCATTTTTACAAATATTTGCTAATTCAGCTTTCCAGTAGGCTTCTGAAGTGACTGAAGATTGTTATTCCCATTTTACAGATCGACAGAAAGACAGGCATTTATTAGCAAGGAAAAGTAAAAGAGATTTTTATATTCATCCTCGTGCTGAAAAGTATAACATACATGTCAGAAAGTTTGTCAGCCTCTCTTCTTGTCCCTCAGCTTAGTCTGGGGGATTGCCTCTCCATGAAAGGCGTCACCATAGCTGAATATGGCCACTCTGTACGTAGAAAATACATGAATTCAGGTTGTCTGATTTTAGATTATCTAAACAGCTTTAATAGAACACATAGAAAGAAAATAAGTTGAATGAGTGAAGAGATGGCATTATATGAAGAAAGAATACTTCTCTTTTCTCTATTTTTCCTTCCACCAAAGTTGTGACTGCTCTTACATACTAAGAAGCCTCTTTGAGAGGGTTATTCGTAAGAAATTGATAGTGCTGTCCAAAAAATTCAACAGGATGTTCCTGATGGTTGTAATCTGAATTAAGCAGCTGTAAATTTTCTGTGATGAAGATTTAGCCTTTTCAGTCTATGTTTTAAAAATGAGTAAAGGAGCGGAAGTTTTCCCTGCCTCTTTACTTTTTGTCAGACAATAGAAGAAAATCTGCATTGTAGAGAATGAGCATTCCCAAAGTATTTCCTTTACCTCAAAATATGGCAAATTGTATATGCAGACTGGAGTAAATGCTGTGACGTGTCTTGTGGCATTTAGGGCAAAACATGGTCAGCCTGGCTTGGGTTTGAATGGTGTTAGCAAGACTTTTAATCAACTAGGCTACCCGATTTTGAACAAGAAGACAGTAGCCAAGGTCTTTTCAGTAAAAGTACTTGGGAACAGATCATTCATTGTTGTATATTGACACACTTCCACCAATTCCAGTGGATTTTTGTGTTCTTCAGCATTATCTGAGGAAACGAAGACAAGACTTAATCTGTATACATCGTTTATTTGTTAAAAGTATCTAGAACAGGACATCAACTGATGAGTAGCTACTTAATAATACTGTATGAACATTCCTGTGTGGATGGGTTGGGTATAAAAGGTTGTAATCCTTTTACCCTATTCATCAGATAAGTCAACTGTATATTTTGCATGGATTATTTCCATGTGTGAATAGGCTTGTCTGAATTGCTTTTTATTCACCTTAAATATTAAATATTTTGCTTCAGCGGATAACACCTGGATCATATTTCTGTCAATTGAAATGCTATTTTTAGTGGGGGACCAATCCATAAAAACAGTTAGGAATTTTTGCCACAGTTAGGTGGAACGGAGGTGTCACCTTTCATATTCTGTCATAACTTATCTCTGTTAGAGCACTGGTTGAAAAAAGGAGATCTGGATTATTCATCCTAAAGTGACTAACATTCCCATCTCCCACTTGCTGGGCAGCATACTAATCTCTGGGTTCATAAGCAAGGAAGGCAGAATACTGCCCATCTGTCCTGCCGAAACTCTACTGCTGTGGAAAAAAAAAAAAAGGTCTTATTTACTGGGGGAGAAGACAGAGCAGGTACTATTGTGACCTAGGGCTAAAGGCACTTCTCTGGTCAGGGTGAGGCAGTGTACAATTCAGCAGCAAAGGGGGCAAGAGGAGCAGGTCCTGAGTTCTGGGCATTTTTGGATCTGGATGTATGTTGTTCATCAGTGCTGATACTCAGCACGAGCATCAGAATGTGATCTTATTGCTATTTTCTAATACAGCTTAATTTATTGATCCTGCAGCTGTTGAACTAGACTGTAACATGAAGTGACAGCCATAGCATTGCAGTTGGCAATTTTGCGAAGTGATAAGAATTCTTGTTTACTCTGGAAATGTGATAGTTTAGATTTGTCGGCCTCAGCCTCATGTGTTACATAAGAGAATAATATACAGTGTTTTGCTTTTATTTTCCTAATTATAATAGTTTTATGTCCAGAACTAAATTTTTGATTCTGCTCTTTGCCATTGTGCAGATTACCCCCCTGAGAGTTCTGCATGTTGATCAATGGCAGGATTTGCTTATATAGGAAAAAACACTCCATACTGTTAATGATGACAGATACAATTAAATTAATTCTCTGCCATCTCCTTTGATGTACACAAATTTTCCTGATTAATATTGATGGACTTTAGAGTCACAAGCACATGTTGGGAGGGGAGCAAGCCCCTGAATGTTGTATTTTGCTCTTTGTGGAGCTGACTATATCACTTTACATCTAAATGTAAGGAAAGCTGCTGACAGTTTTGATATATTAAATTATAACTGAGAACTAATTCAAGGATCAAAGATGCTCTTTGGGAGAGATCACTTTACTGGTAGGAAAAATCATTACCTTTTTTCCCAGTCTCATATATTTGTACTGTATGTCTTGGAAATATCATTCCCTACAGTTTCTGAATCTTGATGTTTAATTTAACACAAAGGTCTTTGAGAAGCACAATGGGAGGGGGGCTTCTGCTACTAAAACCTCGTAGAAGGAAATTGAAATGTACATGTTTTTTCTCATTTATCAAAGAAGTGCAAAAATCTAAACTGACATTTTATATCAAATGAATTATGAACTGTGTACTTTGTACCTAAGGGAACAACAACTAAATTAGACTTTTGTTAAAAAGAAAGAGAGAGGAAAAAATAGGCTTTTAATAAAATATACAGTCATTTTTGGTATTTTGTCTGAACCTGACATATGCTGTACTTTTCAGAAGAAAACTAGAGAGTATGGGCTACTTCAAAGGCTATATGCTTTGAATGCCTTAGAGTGAATTGAGAACCGGGTTAAGATAACACACAAACCAGAGCTTCTGTTTAATAAGTATTGTTGCTTTGATATTTTTGTTTTCAGCCTTGTCCAACTCAGGTGAACAGGAAAGATAATATGCTTTTTAATAGCTTGAAGATTGGAGAAAAGTAGTAAATGATTTTTTTTTTTTTTTTTTTTAAACTTCTGTTTGTGAGGTTGTATGGTTGCTACTGAAAAAGACTTCCAGGGACCAAAATTTTAGAAGACACTTGGTTGAACTATAAGAGGTAAATTTTCAAAGAATTACATCCTCGGTATTTTAAGGGCATGACTTCCACTGTCTTTAGGTGAACAACACTTCTTGCAAGCAAAGAGGAGACCCCCAGTCTGTGAGGTTAGAGTTTGTAAAGTTTATGAGATTTTGTATATTCCCAATTTCTGAATTTCCTTCATGACTTTCATTGGGAATATATTTATTTTGGTGCATTGACATAGAAGACACTTCGATATTGTTGTGATAAGCACCTACACCTTAGAGAAAATAGGAAATGAGAAGATAAAATTCTGTGGTTTCTTTGACAACGTATTCCCTACTGCATTCCTATGGTGCTTTTTGATATATGAACAAAATATCCAAGAACTAGTTGCTTTTCTCATATGTCATATACATATATTACATAAAGATATATTTCAGAAGATTAGGCAAGTTAGAATATACAAAAGCTTTTGGAAACTCTGCAAGCTCCTTGCAGAAAACAAAGGTGTATGAACAGCGATTGTGGGAACACAATTGAACCATGAACCATTGAACCATGAACACATCACAAAATCTGAAACACAAGACCAGCTATGTTTGTAGCTTTAGTATTGGTTTATATCAGTACCATCAGGAGACTAGAACCAAAACCAAAGCTGTAATGAGATATATTAACGATGGCACATCTTCAGCTGAGCTATCCAAATGTACTCACACCCAAGGAGGCAGTGCCTTGGTCTTTGCAACCTTGCAGTTCCCAATAATGATTAAGTCATCTGATCCTTTAATATGTGAGTCTGCTGTGAAAAATGGTTTATTTATAGGTATAAAGAATGGGTAATTTTAGTTAAAAGTAAGGTGATTCTTTTTCCTCATTTATAACTAAGATTTTACTTTTACTATTCAACAGTACTGATTCTCTTTTTCTAAATGTTCTCTCTATTTATAAATCATAGTACTATATAGTATTTGTTTCAAAACAACATGTAAATGCCACTGGAAATGTGGCAGTGTAAATGCACATTTTTCTGTTACAGAAGGGGAAGGAGAAGAGGTGGCAGCTTGAAGGGGTGCAGTGGTTTGGCAGAGCCACAACAGAGAGCTGGTCACCTCCAGGCATGCCGGAGAGTCAGACTTTCTGCTCATGCTGTCTTTGGAGGAGATGAGAGGGACAGTCTCAGTCTTTAACAGCCAGACCAGGTATCCTCAGGGTATCAGTCTCCCTGAGCTGGATGACAGGGATGGAGAGCAAAATAGGCTCCCCATGATCCAGGAGGAAGCAGTTAACGACCTGCTATGCCACCTGGACACTCATAAGTCTATGGGGCCTGATGGCATCCACCCAAGGGTGCTGAGGGAGCTGGCGGAGGAGCTTGCCAAGCCGCTCTCCATCATTTATCAACAGTCCTGGTCAACGGGGGAGGTCCCGGACGACTGGAGGCTTGCCAACGTGACGCCCATCTACAAGAAGGGTCGGAAGGAGGATCCGGGGAACTACAGGCCTGTCAGCCTGACCTCGGTGCCGGGGAAGGTTATGGAGAGGCTCATATTGAGGGCGCTCACGGGACACGTGCAGGATAACCAAGGGATCAGGCCAAGCCAGCACGGGTTCATGAAAGGCAGGTCCTGCTTGACCAACCTGATCTCCTTCTATGACCAGGTGACCCGCCTAGTGGATGAGGGGAAGGCTGTTGATGTTGTCTACCTGGGCTTCAGCAAAGCCTTTGACACTGTTCCCCACAGTATTCTCCTAGAGAAGCTGGCGGCCCGTGGTTTAGACAGGTACACTCTTCGCTGGGTAAAAAACTGGCTGGATGGCCGAGCCCAGAGAGTTGTGGTGAATGGGGTGAAATCCAGCTGGCGGCCGGTCACAAGCGGAGTCCCCCAGGGCTCAGTTTTGGGACCGGTCTTGTTTAATGTCTTCATTGATGATCTGGATGAGGGGATAGAGTGCTCCCTCAGCAAGTTTGCAGACGACACCAAGTTGGGCGGGAGTGTTGATCTGCTTGAGGGTAGGAAGGCTCTGCAGAGGGATCTGGACAGGCTGGATCGATGGGCCCAGGCCAACTGGATGAAGTTCAATAAGGCCAAGTGCCGGGTTCTACACTTTGGCCACAACAACCCCAGGCAACGCTACAGGCTTGGGGATGAGTGGCTGGAAAGCTGCCCCGCAGAAAAGGACCTGGGGGTGTTGATCGACAGCCGGCTGAATATGAGCCAGCAGTGTGCCCAGGTGGCCAAGAAGGCCAACGGCATCCTGGCTTGTATCAGAAATGGTGTGGCCAGCAGGAGCAGGGAGGTGATCGTGCCTCTGTACTCGGCGCTGGTGAGGCCGCACCTCGAATACTGTGTTCAGTTTTGGGCCCCTCACTACAAGAAAGACATGGAGGTGCTGGAGCGTGTCCAGAGAAGGGCGACGAAGCTGGTGAGGGGTCTGGAACACAAGTCTTAGAGGAGCGGCTGAGGGAACTGGGGTTGTTCAGCCTGGAGAAGAGGAGGCTGAGGGGAGACCTTATCGCTCTCTACAACTACCTGAAAGGGGGTTGCAGAGAGGTGGGTGTTGGTCTCTTCTCCCAAGTGACAAGTGACAGGACAAGAGGAAATGGCCTCAAGTTGCGCCAGGGGAGGTTCAGGCTGGATATTAGGAAAAAGTTCTTTACTGAGAGAGTAGTGAAACATTGGAATAGGCTGCCCAGGGAGGTGGTAGAGTCACCCTCCCTGGAGGTATTCAAGGAGCGTGTGGATGTGGCATTGTGGCATGTAGCTTGATGGACATGGTGCTGTGTGGTGTTGGGTGGGTTGGTTTTTGGTGTGTTGTGGCTTGTTGTTGTTGTGTGGTGGTTGGCTTTTTTTTTTGCTTTTTTTTTTCTCTCTTCTTTTTTTTTTTTTTT
This sequence comes from Gavia stellata, assembly GCF_030936135.1. NCBI lineage: Eukaryota > Metazoa > Chordata > Aves > Gaviiformes > Gaviidae > Gavia > Gavia stellata. The sequence goes on from NC_082595.1 coordinate 9,045,263, forward strand.
TTTTTTTTTTTTTTCAGGTTGGACTTGATGATCTTACAGGTCTTTTCCAACCGTAGTGATTCTGTGATTCTGTGATTCTGTGACAGGGACAACAGCTGTAGGTGGGAAGAATCACTTTCTTCTTTCTCAACACCTGCCTTCCATTTTCACTATAAGAAGACACTGACAATGAGACAAGGGGTTTTTGTGATTGCCACATATGGCATAAAGTTAATTAACAGCTGCAAACCAAATCCAGCTCAGTGTTGCCTGGATTACTAGGAGCAGAAATTTTGAGGAAACCTCTTTTCCTCCTCTTTCTGCAAATAAGGAAAGAATTTGAGGGGGGAAATGTCTGTTATGGCTTCAGTTGTTTCATGGCCAAAAGGTAGTCCAGTGACCTGGATCTCGCAGATACCTGTAGGAGATTCAAGATATAACAAGACTGCACCACCCACTGTGCTTAGTGGCTCCCTAACACCAGCTGATCTGTCATCTTGTTGGATCCATTTTCTATTTATGGACACTCTCAAGCTTGGATTCCACCAGAAATGGTAGTATTTCACACCATCCTTTATGTACTGCAGATAAATTTATGGATTAACAATAACTACAGATAATCCTATTGCAGATCTAATTTATGTGCAAACCTGCATTGTTCTCCAGTCTGTACATTTAGGCATATATAACTGATGCTTAAAGTCCTGAAATTCAGCTCTAATGCTGCTTCATGCAGGAAGCTGAAGCTATTGCATGAAGATAGACAGGATTTTGTTCCCTCTGCTCATGCCGTATCTGTTCCACTAAGTAAAAAGAGGTAGCTCTGGTAGTTTCCCAAAGCTACTTCACAGAGGTATTTCATTTTGCAGGAACCAGAGTCACAACTAACCCACAGGAGCTGTTTGTTTAATTGTGGTTTCTGCCTGATTTTGTAATACCAAACCTTATGTTTTTTCCTCATAGCATTTTTTTTAAAATTAATTTTGTGATATGATAGTTATTGGCTAGGCAGCCTTTTAAACAGTCTGATGAATAATTAGTTTTACTGGGCAGTTATAAATTCCATCCAATGTCTTTATTACAGGTATTAAAATCATTAATCATTCAGCTAATTGCTTATTGGCATTCCTTTGTAGCTTTCAGAGTTTAACAAAGTTCTCGCTGAGTAACACGGATAAACTTCTATCTAGCATGAGGCAGGTTACTTGTATAAAGGTAAAGCTGACAAATCTGTAAGACATTTTTATGGTGTTGACCTCAGTAAAATATAACACTTAGGAAAGTGGCATCTCTTACACATATTTTTACTTGAGACTCATATCTGGATTGTGGATGTTGAGGTTGTACATGAGGAAAAGTTCATTAAAAGGAGGGGGAGGTCTGATTTTGTTTTTTTGCCAGAGCAATATTAATGAGGAATAAGTAAGCCTGCTGTGGGATTTCAAAAGACAATTGTCTTAAACTTCAAGTCTGCAGATCATGGAGTAAAGCCTGAGTTGATTTTCAGAGCCCTACTAAAATTGTATTCTGCAGCTTGGAATACCAAATAATGCAAGTGGAGGAAAATTTGCAGTTAGAGCTTACACACTCAATCCAGATAAAGATAAATTTTAGATTATTCAAACTTTTTATTTTCATTTTTCCAACTGATATTGTGCCTCACAAGTACAAGTAACATTAAAGATTAATGCTAAAAGTGAAAAGATTTACAAAACCACTCCTTTTCAAATGAAATTACTGTTATAGCAGAGATCAGACATATAAAACAGGATAGATCATGAAGAGAGAACAAGATATTTCTGTACCCTGTTTATGTTATACTTCTGAAAAGAAGATTTCACGAACATGAGGTGTGAACAGGTTTGGATTTACTGGGAAGTTTATGGAGGCTTTAAGCTACTCCTTTATGTCTCTTTACTTGCTTTTTCCCATAGTGCAGCTTCCTTTTTTCCCAAGCCCCATGTGCCAGAAAGGGACAATCGAGAAGGCCACCATGGACCTTTCACATTGTATGTTCCAACGTGCATGGATGTGTGATGAGTAAGGGGTGCATTGTCCCTGGTATATGTATATAGTAGATGGAGCTATATCTGTAACTGAAAACATATATCAGTGCAATTATAAAATTAAAAAGAAAATCCAAGAATACTCTATGCATTCTTCAGGCATTGAATAGGTGGAAAACAACATGGTTGAACATATATATAAAGTGAAAAATCAAGAACAACTGTGTGTATTTGCTATACACTGAATAGGAAAGACAACTGGGAAAAGAGGGTTAAAAACCAAACTGGAGTAAACGTCAATGAACCTGTGAAGATAAGAAACAAAAAAAGCAATCTTCTGCTTTGCCAATAGATAAAGGTTTATAACTAGCATGCCCTTCTAGTGATGACATATGGCCCAGCATCATGGCCTGTCTTTCAGTTAAATGAAACAAAAACACATGGCCATGTTGAGAATTATGGAGAGTGCAATGACTGGAATTATTTGGGCTGAGCAAACAACTAGATAACAGGCGTACCTCGGAAAATCAGGAGAAACAAATGTCAACGTGCAGAACATATTGCCATAAAAAGTGCTATAATGAGATGATCTCAGTACGGGCACCTAAAATAGAAAATGAATCAGGAGTATCTAAACAACCACTGCGATGAGATAAAGAAATGGGGTTTGTGAATTGAACCTGGAAAAGAGTGAGAGTGTGCTGTTATGGCACAAACTGTGGAGAGCCTATTTTCTTTCTCTGTAGTTAAATACCTGCAGTCATCATTTGCATACATGTGTATGAAAAATATTTTGATAAGATGCATCATCTGTGCTAAATATTTTACACATGTAGATGTGGCAAATCATAGAGTTACATTTACATAACTCCAAACTCTTCTAGCTGCCTATCTGCAGATATTATGGATACAGCAGTCCTACTATATCTGATCACTGTTAAAACTGGTGTCACTTCACTTCAAAGTTGGTGTGAGTTTACACCAGTTTGATAGATATCAAATTGAGCTCTACTGGTTTTTCTTCCTCTTATTAAAGATTAATAGTGAAGACACTTTTATAATTAAATAATTTATTGTCCTAATGATAGTTCACTTTTAATAATCCTTCTTAAAGTCTTCTGCTTTCAGAAAATTTAAATTTCAGAGCTATCCTTATGATAAATATAATGAATACCTCTCAGAAAAATAGGCTTTCAACATGGAGTAAACAATTAAGCACAATAATTTAACACAATGCTTGCTGTCCTAAAATAAACAAATACTTACAAAGCTGACTACTACTGCATATGTTGTTTAAGATAAGGAAATTGAGACAAGAAGTTGAAACACTTTTCAAAGGCTGCTTAGCACGTTAGTGGCCGAGCAGGGATCAGATCTTTCTTTACACATCTGCATGTACCCAAGTATCTGTAACACAATGTACCGTTGTCAGCTTGAAATAGTCTTCAGTTTTTATTATTTTGCAGTCCTGTTTATTAATTCTTTGATTAAAATTGACATCTGATTAAATATTTTATTCTGCCTTTGTAGTCTCTTCATATACCAAGAATGACTTTCTGCCCTGCTAAGTAAGGATTTACTGGGCTAGATGTTGATTCAGTAGGTTGCAAGTAGAGTGGTTGCCCCCTGAGGGTCATATTAAAGCTTGAGGGAAGCTTTTTGAGCAACATTGCATCTTAAAGACGATATATCAAGCTGATAGATACATGGCTCTTCTGTTGAGAAATTCACAGTAGAATTATTGCTGGTTGCCAGTTATTACTTGGGTAGTAAGGAGTCTCTCGGGAATATGGATTGGATAAAAAGGGTTAAGCTGAGGGAAATGTTACACTGAAGACCTTGGTGATGAGGAGTGTCTGAAATAGTCAAAGATGTTTTGTGTGCAATTTAGAATTACCATTTTTTGGGGGGGAAGTGCTCTGTAGTTTTAATGATCAAAGTGTGATTAGTTTAATAGAGCACCTTTCTCATTATGACTCAGCAGAGACTTGACAATTTCTTTGTTGTACCCTCCTGCCCCGTTCCTTTGGAAGCACATAGCTGAGGACACTCGCTAGTGCATAGCTGAGAACATTCTCTGCAAGCTATAGGAGGTCTTCCAGATTAAATAAATTTGCTGTATATTCTAACATGTTGGTTTGAAAGTAGTCGGCTAGGCTTGTTCTACAGGTCAGTCGACTTTCACAGAAAAGATTTGTCCAAATTTTCTACTCTTCCCTATGCTGTGCTTTTGTTGGTAGAAGAGATTTGAACATTTAGCTGAGATTACCTACGCCATTAAAATAACATCCGCACTGTGAATTGTTATTGACATTTAGACAGCTACATCTTTGTTTTTTGATGAACATTCCTGTATCGCTATAATAACCACCACTATACATACATAAAGCTTAATCAGAGCTTTTACTTTGTAGATCTCAGAGAGCTTTACAAAGAAGGATAAGTATTATTATCTCCATTTAACAGATTGAGAAATGAAAGACAAAGGTGAAGTGATGTGTCCTGACGGAACTGGAAATAAATTTAACACTTTTGCCTCCTCAGTGAGTTGCTTACACTGCCTCCTCAATAACAATGCGAACTTTGGCTTCCTGGCCAAATTACAGCTCAGCTAATTAGAGTCCCTTTCAGATGTAGCTTTTTTTGCTGTGTAGAATTTCTGTGTGCACTTAAACAACTGGTGAATTTTACGCTACAGACAGTTCAGTTTTAAATGAGGTAGTACCCTAATTTGAAGGGATATTGAGTCTTTCTGTTAGTGTCAGCTTGTGAAAACACTTTACAGGACATTGAGGTGCTGGAGCCGTGTCCAGAGAAAGGCGACGAAGCTGGTGAGGGGTCTGGAGCACAAGTCTGATGAGGAGCGGCTGAGGGAACTGGGGTTGTTCAGTCTGGAGAAGAGGAGGCTGAGGGGAGACCTTATCGCTCTCTACAACTACCTGAAAGGGGGTTGCAGAGAGGTGGGTGTTGGTCTCTTCTCCCAAGTGACTAGTGACAGGACTAGAGGAAATGGCCTCAAGTTGCGCCAGGGGAGGTTCAGGCTAGATATTAGGAAAAATTTCTTTCCTGAGAGAGTGGAGAAGCATTGGAACAGGCTGCCCAGGGAGGTGGTGGAGTCACCATCCCTGGAGGTATTTAAAAGACACGTGGATGAGGCACTTAGGGACATGGTTTAGTGGTGGACTTGGCAATGTTAGGTTTACGGTTGGACTTGATGATCTTAAAGGTCTTTTCCAACCTAAAGGGTTCTATGATTCTATAAAACCCTCTAATAAAAGTTTTTACATTATTTGTGCCATCTTTCTCATGCTGGCTGAGTTTGCCTGCTAACAACTTCAGGAATCACTTCATAAAGGGATGCCAAAATAATTCATGATTATCTGTGAGTACTGTACTTTACATCCATAAGATTTAAACCCCCTTATTGCACAACTTAAGTCCAACATTAGTTATGTTGCTGCTAAACAGAACAATGTTAAGTGAGGTAAATACATGTTCTCCATTTTACTGTGAGAGTGGAATTTAATTCACATACAGAGGCATTTGGTGTGCAGATGCTTGTTTTTGATGGCTCAGCTGGAGGGGTGTTGGGGCCTGTTCAAGTTAAATCAGCCATCTTCTTCCCTCTGAGTTGAGATGCTTACAAGCTCTTGATTGGCCTTGAAGTTGTTGGCAAGGGATTTGCAGACCATGAATTACCTTAGTCTCAGACATCTCCTGGATTTGGAAACAGGAAGATTTCAAGTTTATTTAGGATTTACTGGAGCCTTATTGCCTAGGTCTAGATAACAGCAGCAGGAGGGAGCATCCAAAGGCAGCCGGCCTGTCTCAAGCCCAAAAATTCTATGTTGTCTTTTCCACACTAGCAGGGAGGAGGAGAAGGGAGTGAGGGAAGCTGGAGACCCTGTTCCACATCATTTTGTCTTGAAGAAAGCAGGAGCGTTGCAGGGCTAGGGGCCAATTCTCCGAAGTAAAATACCTGGTAATAACTCAGGTACCCCAGCAGCCAGCTTTTAGTAAAAATTTCTTACGAGAACTGGCAGACCTTGAACTTAAGGGAAAGAGAAAAAGTCTCTAGATTGGAGTAAGCCATGTCGTGTGCCTTTCTATGTAATACAATTTGAAGCTGGAGCTGAAGAATTTTGAAGTTCTTCAGTCATAAGTACGTATAATCAGAGTAAAACAGCCAGCTGCTAGTTCACATATCTCTGTACATATGTCAGTATAAATAAAAACTATTGTATATGACGGATGACTTTAACTTTTTTTTTTTTTCCTGAGCCAATGCCATCCTTTCATCTGTTTCAGAGAGAGAATGATTCAGACACCGTAACACAAAGTCTGGTACTTTTCTCTTAGTAACCACCTCATATATAGGCGGTAAATGAAAGTCATAAAGCTTACTGTAAAATACAGTTCACTCATCTTACAACTTATGCCCCAAGCCTTACAACTACACCTTAAGTTACAGATCTGTAAGACTGTTTTTTACAATAGAGAGAAGGAAGAAAATAACAGCAACAAAAAATTTCTGTTGGAAAGACCAAAGAAAGAAGAAAACGGTAACTACTGGACCATGAAAAGCAAAACTATTATACAAGAGTTTAAATGACAAAGGCAGTAACTTTCCAATATTTTAACTCTCTGGTAAAGAGACACAGAGCTATGGCTACAGACATGCATTATATATAAAAGTTCCAGATGTGTTTACAGAAAGCTTCTTCAATAGATTGTTTCCTTCTTAAAGAAAAAACCAAAACCATAAACTCATGGGTGCGAATTGGCATAGTTCTTTTTACTGTGTGCAGTGAAATTTCCAGCAGTTAAAGGTCATTGGTGGTATCATTACTGACAGATTTTGACCTGCAGTTCCTGGACTTCATAAAAATTAATTTCCTTAACAAAACAGTGGGGTAGAGACTGAGACTTCAGTGAATCTATTTTGATTTCTACCTACAGACCTTTTCTCCCTTAAAATTTCTGCTGTTTTCTTTTAAAATTATTATTAATTTATAAGGGTGAGAAGGTATCTGAATGGTAAAAAGTCTGATCAGTATTACTCTTGCTGGGTAACATTTCTGTGAGCATTTCTTTAACTTCTCAGGGTGGCAGAGCTGGGCACAAGGAGAAGTAGATAATATTTGAACAGGTGGTAGAGAATATGTTGCTTCTGAATTATTTCTGGTGTTTGGAGGTTTGTTTTTAGCAAAGTGATATTCATGTAACTGTATTGGAAAGAAGAAAATAAAGAAATAGCATTGTTCAGTAGCGAAAATGTTAAACTAAATGGACCATGTTAACATTGCTGTTGATCCTGAGGAACAGTTTTTCCAGTATATGGAGCATTTTGTTTCCACCCGGCATATGTTCTCCGTGGTTTTCTCTGCTCTAATTCATCCATGTTTTTCGACAGCTCCAGATGGTGTGATGCCTCCAAGGCTTTCATCTGCCACTCCGACCAGTCTTCAGGTTGTCTGGTCTACACCAGTTCGCAACAACGCCCCAGGCGCGCCCAGCTACCGACTCCAGATGCGGCGGAGGCATTCTGCTGGTGACATTTTAGAGTACGCAGACCATAGCAAGGCCACCACCAACTGCTGAGCAAGAAAAGTCCTGTTGTCTTTGAACATGGCTCACCTTTAGGGTGGCTGGTTTTATTACAAGACATGTAGTGTTTTAGTCTTTCTTTAGGCGCTGAGATGTTTAATGATGTAACTCATGCTGCTTTTCTTTGCAGTTTGCTTTCCAGCCCTACTGCTTCCTTACAACACAGGGTCGGAGATCTTCAGCCGTACACTGAGTATGAGATGAGAGTGGTTGCCTCCAATGGTTATGGCAATGCTTATAGCAACTGGACTTCAATGATTACAGCAGAGGACAGTAAGCAGTCCGATCTTATTTAACTCCCTTTAGCAGAAAATATAAATAACAGTTCAGCTGCCATTGCACGTAATTTCTTTCGGTTATCTAGCTTTCTCAGTTAAATAGCAATAATGTGTTTCCTTCCTGAATATTAACTTGCAATAATAACTCCTAAGGGATCAAGTATCTGTTGTCTTAGATTTTCATAAAACATGAATATTTAAATACATCTTTTGTGAAGTAGTATCCTATTTCTTTATGTAATATCTCTCCACGCATATGTGTTCATATGTGGTTAGTTTAAGATACAGTGGTAAGTACAGCTTTGCAAGTGGTATTCCTTTATATTCAGGGACTTGATTCTGATTTCAGTCATATCAAAGAAAATAAGTTGAAGTTAATAGTATATGACAGTTGTCTTATCTTTGTGTTGAGAATAGCTAAGCTGCACCACAGCTGAACAGAACTTTTCATTCCAAGTGATCTTTGTTAATTCAAAGTGGTGATCTACTGGTCTGAAATTGTGTTTGTCATTGCCAGCCCCATCACTTTCCTCATTAATGGTTCTACGTTCTGCAGACTCACTCCACGTAATTTGTTCAATAGTCCCTTGATTTAACAAAAAGGTATCACCATATAGGTACAGTCATTTAGTTGGCAGGGCAGGATTTTGCACCTTAAGCAGAAACATATGACAAAACTTGAGCTTGTTGTACATAATACATATACAAAATACATAATTTCCAGCTTTTTTTAAGAAACTGAGGTATTATTTTTCTCTTACAATGTAGCAGGATGTTTAATAGTACACTTTTTGGAAAAATCTGGTGTTTTCAAATACATTCTTTGCTTCTTTTTTTTTAAAATCAGTAATGGATAACCCCATTGTACAAAATTTTAGATAAATTAAGTATTTTCTAAAGAGATTTTTCCTGTTATATCTTGCTTAGTAAGAAAGTAAGTAATTCTGAGCAGGAAAAGGCGGGGGAGAGTGTGGGGTGTTTCATTACTGGTTTCATTACTATGTTGTTTTCCCCGCCTTGCCACCAAAGTGCCTTGTGGTCATACTCTGTTTTACACTGATATGAGATCTGCATTTCAGACCATAAGTTTAACCTGATGCTTATATGCAGTTGTTGTAGCAAATATTCAGTGCTGGTGACTCCAGTTCACTTTAGTCCCCTCTCTAAATGGATAACTGTCTATCTCGAGAAAACACCCAGAAGAAAACATGTGTTCCCACAATTGTAAAACATTTTTCTTTGAAGCTGAGCAAATAATTCACAACAGAAATTTATCTGATAAATCCATTTAAGCTCCAAAGGTATAAATGCTTCTATGAACACATTACCTATAAGTAATTACCTAATCAAAATAGGTTCTGAACTTGGTCTTTACATACCAGAGATGCGTTATCTATGTGTGAAAATCTTCGTTGAGATTAAATTCCTTTATTGTAATTGTTTGTTATCAAAAGTGGATACAATATTATTAAACTTATCTACATTTGTGGTCTAAATGCAAATATTTCGTTCAAATTGCAAAGATTATTTAGCTCTGGTCAGATAGTTCACATAGTGTTGTTTCTTTTTAGATAGGAGGAGCACAGGAGTGCATTTAAAAGGCATCACTTGTCAGTATATGTAGAAATTTTTTTGTGCAAAGTAGTAGGTGTAGAATTTTAAAATTCTCTTTTGGAGAGTTAAGGATAGGGCAGAAGGCCTACACAGGACATGCATTCCCATATAGTCTTCTCGAACATACACATAAAAGTTATCAACTGCTGCATAGAAGATGGATGATCTTTGTGCACTAGCATGAAATGCTACCCTCTGCAAAACCTGGCTGCAAAAATGCCTTAAGTTAGTATGGAAGGTAGATGTTGCTAAAGGAAACTTAAGAACAAGAAAAGAAAAATATAATGTCTCTGCCAGTGTTTACAGAATTAAAATATTTTGAGATTAACAAACAACTTGCCACTTCAGCTATGAAGCTGCATCTTGTTCCTGTTCCTTAGCTTAAAACAAATTTCTGTAGTTCATTTATAAACTCCATGTCTCCAAGGGAAAATTATTTTCCTTAAAATGTCCTTTTCCATTTGCACTGATACTGCTAAAGAATACATGCTGATGTGTCCCCAGTATCCAACAACCCTTGTAATTTACAAAAAAATCCCCAACTTTCAGTGGTGACAAAGGACTCCGGTTTTGGTGTCATTGTGGAGGGCTGCCATCTGTGAAAGGATATTCAACTCAATTGCTTAAGACTGAATGATTGTCATTGGGTATAAGCAGTATTTCTGACAAGGTTTCAGTATGTTTCTTATAAAACTGCCTATACTGACAGCTTCTTGCAGAAGTACACTTAATTCCTGGCCCTGCTAACCAGTAGACTTTGCCTTTTTAAAGTTCAATTTGACAGCAGAAATTTCCCATAACTCTTACTCTGTTCAAATATATGTCTGTACACATGTTCTTATTGAATTTTATGCAGTGAATATGTCTTTTTTGTTTCATGAAAGCACAAAATATCTGTAGGAATAAAATATATGCGTGTGTGTGTTTATGTGCACATACACCTGATAGCAATAGATGTAAATCAACGCATCCACTTTTAAAGTCAGTAGAGTTCTACTAATACAAGCTGATGATTTCACAATATATCTGCATATAATATTTTATTTATGATAAATATTTAGTAAACTAGGAGGATATTAGGAATGAGTAAGGAAAAATCAGCAAATGCTCCCATAAAAATCTGTTGTATCTGATAGTAAAATGTCTTAATATACAAATCAGAAGGTTTGGGGTATTTTTTAATGCAAGAAAAAATCCTGTAAATAGTTTTCAAATACTTCCATTTATATGACTGTGGCACTGGCAACTGATTCCATGCATTTTTTAAAGTCTAACCTGCCTGTGCCAGATAACAATAATGTACATATCCTATGAATATTTTAAAACCTGCTAAACATGTGTAATAAAAGATGTTTGTTCCAGTGATCTTGGTCAGTATAGCATCAGACTACTTACTGCCAGACAAATAGAAACAGTTGGATTAGATCTTGCTTTCAGTAACTTGAATGTAAATTTAAGATAACTCTCTTGCAATCAGCATAATCACCAGTGAACTGAGAGGTCAGTATGTTTCATCGAACTGAGAGCAGAATTTCATGCATTGCATGCAGAAACAAAATGAAATTTTCTAGCTATAAAAAAGAAGATATCAGTTAAGTTTTCCCTTCTGTTATGGCAAGTCTTTGAGCTATCTGAGAAGGAAGCTGTAAAGGAGTTGGTTATAGTTACCTGAAGCTGGCCCAATAGCAGCTGCTGCATTCTTGTGGTGTAGCTTTATGATTCACAAAATTATATTGGCTGGTAGCAATCCACACGGTGCAATCTTTGGTCAGAGAGATAGTTCCCAAATGTGAAAGATGCTTTTTCTAGTGCTTGAGAAAATCTATCTTGATTTGGACAAGTCTTAAGCTAGCAAAATTGCTACTTTAGAGAAAAGCTGCCTGTTCCTTTCTTTTCTTTTGAATGCCCCAGAAGCTGTCTGCAGTTCAATGAGCTGTGTACAGCGGGGCACCTCAGTCACCAGCATGTTCTCTACATTGGCTACATTTTGGTCCCATGGGTCAGTGTGCGATTCCAGTATGGAGAGCTCTTACTGAAGCCCTTTTATAAGTGCCCGTCTTGCACTAGTTGAGAGAGAAGGTTTTCTGAGTTGCCTATCAAGCATTTCAATTTTTTATTTTTTATTTCTTACATAAGTCACTGCAAGTCCATCTCTTTTAGGTATAAAGAAGTTATAGGCCAGTCCAATATTTATTCACAATAAGTAATGTCAAAAGTACACAGTGGTCATTTGAGATCATTACATATGGAAGCTACTAGGAAAAAAAAAAGGCAATTAAAAAAAAAAAAGAGAGCTCCTGCTATGTATCAGCTGAGCTATTTCTTGACAAAACAGGGCAGCGTTATTCCTATCATATAGAGTGCTATGGTGTGCTCCTCTGGCACGCTTACCACAAAACTTTGGTTCCAGGATGAGGAGGCCTAGTCTCTTAAAGCTTCCTTATGTGGACAATACAGAGAGGCAATGCAGGACAAGAGGGTAGATGCAGCAGTTCTCAGCTTTTGGAAGCGCTTATTTTCTCTGCTGGTTATAATTCGTTGTCTGAGAAGACAAGTCTCCTACTTTAGCTATGTAAGTTAGGTCCATATAGTTTAGGCATATAAACTAATGCATAGTTACTTGATGTGAATGTGGTCACCTGTGCTCAGGAAAGATAAATGGGAGCTGAACAAAGAGAAGACAAAACCTGTGAGGTGATAAAGGGAAGAGAAAGTCATGTGAAATACATGACAGTGTGAATTAAGAACAAATTAAGCTGAAGCAGTATCGTGGCAGATATGACACAACGATCATATGATAAATAGCACAAACTGCCCATGCATGCCTATAGAATAGGAATTAGAAGAAATTTCTTAGCTGGTAGGCTGAAGTTCTGGAACCAATGCGCATTTGGAGCAGTAGAGGGCAAAAAGTCTGAATATTCTGAAGACAGCTCTTAATAAGCATTTGAAGGGGTTCATATGGACTGCTTGTCATTGCACGAACAGCTTAATGACTTTTCAGTTCTGTGATCTGATGTGATAAAAGATTCCTGTGGTCCCTTGTGCCCAGAGCTACACAATTTGGATTTTCTGCTGGATGCAGTCAGGAGTATATGGAAGACACCACATTTTGTTAATATGTATGATTTCATTGTCCATGTTCCTGAAAAGAGTAAATGATTCAAGAATAAAAGGCACAGAATTTCTATTCTGCTTAGTGAGAGAGTTTTCCAGCAAATCAGGTATTTCTCATTAGCTTTAAAGGGCAGTAGTCCAGGTATATGTCTCAGTATATTAATGAAAGTATACATTCCCCAGAAATACATCCTTGACAGTATAGCTCCTCACTCCCCCAGCCTGTACAATAGGTAAACAAATGTGTGGTTCTAGTCAGGGAATTAAAAAAGATTAATGACAATTTTGTGCCTTCATTTTAAGTCGAGTCTGAACTTTTGAAGCAGATGAGCAAAATAGCCTGCCATAAAAGATAATTTCATTTGCCAAAATGAAACTACCTTCTAGTAGTAATACTGTAATGAAATGGTTTGAAATATGAACTAAGAATCTTAAGGAAAAAGATGCCCACTGTTCCCATGTTCAGTAGTTACTTCTATAAACAATTACATCCGTGTAAAAAGCTTTATGATTTTATTTTCATCATTGTCAGGCTGAGCTGTGTAGCTGTCATACTTTGCAGTCTTCCCTCCAGTGACAACCACATTGACAACATGTTATACTCCACATTGATTTTACAGTTAAGGAGCTGATTGTGATATATAGGGATTTTAAGAATTCAGCTGAGAGGCTGACTTTTGCCTTTTATCATTCCATTAAAATTTTATAACCATCTTTTTCATGTCATTTCATCCATGAATTCTTACTTTAGAAAGTGATAGCTACTGCTGTGAGCATAACTTTTCTCATGTTCAGAGCTTTTTATTGTATTAGCAAACTACCCCAATTATAGTTAATACTCATGTTTTACATAATTATTGTGACCCTTTCAACCAAGCAGTATCGTGCTAGTTGATTTGTATATAGAATTAGATGATTCTGCTTGCCATTTAAAAAGAAGCTACACCGAATGAGTGTTGGGGACCAGGATTTAATGCTTTCCCATCCAGTGGGGCCAATTAAGCATCTCTCAAACATCTTGTTTGAACTCAGAGAGTCTTAAAAGTCTCTCTTTTAAAAGGGCAGTAGGGAATGTGTGGGTAGGTATGCTAGCTACCAAAATATGCTTTTTTGAGCAGAGGGGGAGGGAGTGGGGGGACCCAAAGTTTAAGTTTGACAGCTCCTCCCATACATTACAGATTGTCCTTAAGGAATACGTCTAAACTCTGAGGGGGTTGAAGCACAGGTTCAACTAATTACCATGAATGTTTCACCTGTAATGCCAGCAACTTATTCAGTAGGAATAAAAAGGCTTATCTGTTCTCTCATAACAAACTGCTTGATTGTTGGGGGGGGTTGGGGGGTGGTTTTTTGGTTTTTTTTTCCTCCTGCAGAAGCTCACAGTATGATAGCTTATTTATGAGGTATAATTAGATAAAATGCAAGTTTGTAGCTCAGTGGTAAACATGTCTTTCAACTTCCCTCCCCCATTAAACTAGAATTTGCAGCAACTTATTTTCAAGCTCTTCAATTCTGAAGGAAATTTTCCTCTTTCCCTTTCACCCCAGCAAAATTTTCACTTTACAGAATATACACCTAATTCAGGTTTACACCTCCACCTCTCCATCTTTCAGTGAAGTCTAAATAATGGACCAAATTTTCTTCCAGCTTATGACCTAATTGATTTTGCCCAAGAGTACATGCACATAGAATTGAATTGCTCTTTACAACAGACCATCTTTTATACTTGTAAATCCAGAGATCTAAATTAATCCTAGAGTGCACAAGCATTAAATATAGAACTCTATCCTTATTATCACTGTGAGTAGGACAGGTTATGTGATATGGGTTTTATGGAGTTGCTTTGTGATGCATCATATAACAAAAGAAAAAACAGTTACTTTTTCAAATCTAAAAGCAAAAAACCAAAACAAAAAAAAAAAAAGGCAAAAGCTTGTTATCCCAATTTTACATCACTGTTTCCACAGACATCAGTGGAATAATCCTGATTTACCTCTCTGTATGTAAGAGAAAAATCGGGACTTCTGAGTGCTTCAGCTATTATTAAAAAATATAGAAGGAGCTACTCATTGTGCTGGATTTATTTTTTTATTTTCTAGGGTTCCTTTTTTTTCCTCTCTCTCTCTTTCTATTTTCACTTAAAAATTATCAGGAATTATTTAACTTCTAGTGAAGTAAATTATTCTTCCTATGGAGATACTGTTCCTTGTGGTTTGAGCAGCATACTGCTTCACTAGGATTTAAATGATGGTGGGGTTGACTACCGTGGATTTCAGCATATGCTATGTTGTGTGTCCTGGAGTCTTAGCACACCCACAATCGCTAATGAATTTTAAATTTTCAACTCTTAGCATTTGAAACTTAGCCCCCCCAAAATCCCCAGACCTAAAGCTATTTTAAACAATTACTAAATCCAAGTATATCTTTTTTTAAGGTTTCAATAAAATGTAATGTTCACAGAAAAATCTCATAAATGTCAAAATTGCTATGGGCAGAATAGGGGGGAATATAGTATTTTCTTGATCTGCTGTAGCAATTTATAGATTTCAGGACGTGGTTTATAAGAATGCTAAATGTTCTGGAATTACAGCTGTTACTGATCAGTGATTGAGCCAGATTTGTGTTATTGCACCATGTTCTTGCTTGTACCTAGAGAGCAGTAAAGCCTCAATATAATAAAAAGCACCTGCATTTTAAATGAAATTTCAATTGAAAAACTTAACAGCCCTTCAAATTGCAGAATTTAACGCAGCCCAGTAAAGCTTAAATAACACTTTGCCTCCACAGGCTGAGGGTTTTGCATTCAAGGTGACTTGATTGTGTCGCATGGTGAAATTATTTACAATTAAGGAATTTCTCTGGAGGGCTGCAGAGTATTTGCTGTTCCACAACACCTATGCAGGCATATGGTCGGTCTTTTTCAGTATTCATGGAAGCTCCTGAACCTTTATGATAATTGAATCAGTTAGAGTGCTGAGTGGAGCAAGCATAAAACCTGTTAACCTAAAGGTCAGATCTGTGCATTGTTTATTTATCAGTAGGTGAAAGAGCTAAATCGGCAGCTTCTGTCACAGTCGCAGTAAAAAATCACCTATAATATTAACAGGGAGTAGATAAATTGCAAAAAATGGATTAGAATTATAAACAGAATGAAGTAAAATATTGAATATATAATGAGAGATGCAGTAGGGGCTTACTGAGCTGTAAAAGATGCAGCTTTGTTATGCCTGTGACGTTGGTTGCAATTAGCAGCTAGTGCTCTAGAAAAATATCAACAAAAGCTAGAACTGCAGATCTATATTGATACTTAGCCATACCCTTTCTCCACATGCTAACAGCATTGATAGGACACTTTTGAGACACAAGAGGGAAAAAGATGCAGAGGAGGAGGGAGGAAGGTTGGGAGGAGGGAAAGTGTGCTTACAGAGCAGCTTGCCTTTGAGAAGAGAGCTGTATTCGTCCCTTGAACAGCCGAGCCTACAGTTTCTGAAGAAATAGGTGGTTTAGTGGGTTTGAACTTTTTTTGTCATTTTGAGCCTCCTTTGATGAGTACTGCTTGCTAATGCCGACTTTTACAAATCACGGACTATTAGTCATTTTCCTTTCCTTTTTTTTTTTTCGGTTACAGAACCTGGACCTTTAGATCCACCACTTCTACTGAATGTTACGGCAAGGACAGCAAGCATCACCTGGCAGCATCCTTTAAAGCCAAATGGCATTATCACTCACTACAATATTTATCGAAATGGCCAACTGCATGCTACAGTGCTAGGAACTAGATCTAATTGCACTGTGGAAGACTTGCATCCTTTCACAGTCTATGTGTTTCAGGTAGAAGGATGCACTTCTAAAGGATGCTCTCTTTCACCCCAGACCCCAGAAATACAGACTCTTCCAGATGCGCCTGAGGATATTCCTGCTCCGGAGCTGTATTCTGATACTCCAACTTCTGTGGTCATATCCTGGCAACCACCTGCTCATTCAAATGGTTTGGTGGAAAACGTTACGATAGAGAGGAGGGTGAAAGGAACAGAACAAATATCCACTGTGGTGACTCTCCCTTTCAGTCACTCCATGAGCTATATTGACCAGAGTACTGCTCTGAGCCCTTGGCAGAAATTTGAATACAGAATGCTGATGAGCACTCTTCACGGAGGCACGAACAGCAGTGCGTGGTCAGAAGTTACCACTAGACCGTCAAGACCTGCTGGTGTTCAGCCACCTGAGGCAGAAGTGTTGGGACCGCATTCAGTTAAGGTGGGAATAATTCTCATTGCCTCATGGCTTTAACATGTTTGCCTTGTGGCAACCGTGTATTTAAGAGAGACATCTACTGGCTGAGCCAACAGATTTCGTTGCTGCAGGGGTAGTTGAATAATTAGCGTCTGTCCTTTGGCTCAAGAGCATTAGACTCCTTTCCATTTTTTTCCCTTACACCAGCCTCTGGCATTACAATCCGGTTCATTTTCTTCCCTACACACCCGATGTATTTTCAATATTAGACTTGAATGCTTACTTTTAACTCCCTAATCAGATCAGAAAATGACCCATTACCTTCTCCAAAATTTCAAGACTTCATTAAAATGCTAAGTAGTAAAAGATTTTTTATGTAATTAAATCTTGTATATAATTATCAGAATTTTTAAAAATAGCTAATGAAGAAAAAAATAGCATCGTGATTCTCCTGATTTACGAAAGAGTCTTACAGGACTACCTAGGAAGTTTTCAATTATTCACATCATTCTGTTGGGAATGAACTCTAGAGGACAGGATAACTACCATTGTTTTGGCTTGCATACAAACTTCATTCAAGGGAAATTAGTGTAACCAAACAAGAGGGATTTTTGTAGCTTAGAAGCCTCTTTTGTGTAAATACACACATGCTTCCATGGATTCAGTCTTGTACTAATGCCAAAAGTATTGGTACAGTAGCTTGCTCACCAGAGCACAAAACAAAGGACATTTGCATAAGATTGAAGTTCATCTGTTAGATTTATTATTTTTGGTATACATTGTATTTTCAAAAAGTAAACAGAGTGGTGTTACCAATGCAGTCTAAATAGTTTGAGGGTATGAATTTAAGCAGTAAACGAATGGTGATTTTTTTGCTTTGTTCACACATAATTTTAAGCTATGAAAAAAGCTATTCGCCATTAGACGCAAAAATCCTGAGATTTTAAATTAATGTTTTAATGTCTAAGGAATTGCATGTTACCTCCACATTAATAGCAAATGAGTTCAGTATGAGTACAATGGTTACTGTAAGAATTAATAATGATCGACCACTAGTAATTGTGATGAATTGCCAGACTGCTTATTGAAGATTTGGGCGATCTACTTCCAGGAGTCTGCCCTCTGTGCTTCTGTACATATATCTTAATATCCACCACAATTTATAGTAAAGCATTTTTCATGGATTTACCAGAAGCGGCAATGCTGAGTAAACAGTGGCCCTAGTTCAATGGCATGCTTACATACATGTCCACATTTTATTGCGTGAGCTTTTACACATTGGCTTCAACTCTGAGCATAAAGAAGTTGTCACTGCAACCTTTAATGCTTCAGTTAATGTGATAAGGGCATAATAATTTTATATCTTACCCGTATTTTTTCTTTCTCCAACTGCAGTCAATACCCAACCCTAATTTTAAAAGCCTGTGAGTTATCAGAGGTCTTGTCATTCGTTACTGGATGTCTTTTCTTGAGATCAGAGGTGTGTGATCAGTTGTAATTTTATTGTCTTTTGCTCAGCTCCAAGGTTCAGTAATTACCAATACTGAAAGTCAGTTTGATCATTTATTTCTTCTGAAACCTGAAATCAGGCAGTGCAGTCTTCACTCTGTAATAATTTAATTTCAGCATAACAATGCTTTTTAAATTTGTTTTCCTTTCTTGCCGCAGAGTTCAAACACTTTTCTTTCCTTCTTCTTCCCCAGTCTATCATTAACATTCAAAGCTCTTTGAAGCCCTTTAACATCTACATTGTATGACCTTCTGTATGAGTGGTGGTCATATTTTGTGTCACTGCTTTTGTGTCTTGTAGTCTCAGGCTTGTTTTTTGCACCTGGAGACACATATTTGTTTGGTCTGTTAAGACTGATTTCTGTCAAAGATGCTGAAGCCTGGATGTTTTTATTTCCATGACTCAGTTTTACTGTTCATTTTTCTTGATTTTAAATATTTAGCTTAAAATGTTCAAAATAATTAAAAGTGGCAGCATGTAATTGAGAAAAGTGACTTATGTATATGCCTTTCCAAATATACTCTCTTCTGAGTATCTGTCCTTCAGCTAAAATTCTCTCTCTCAGTGTACAGAGAGAGAGTGGTATCCTTTGCTGATACAAACATAAATTCTTCTAATTTATCTGGTATTTTATTTTACTTGGTGGTGTTTAATTTGATAGTCATCATAACTGGGGGAGAGTTGGGAATACTTGGTACAGTTCCTGTGCAGAGGTTATTCCGTGGCTGAGACATTACTTCACTTCTGATATCTAAGATTCTAAGACTTCTTAAAAACCTTAAAATTTCTCTTATTTGTCCAGGACAGCAAGGGGTTTTTTGGGGGGGGGTTTTTTGTTTGTTTGTTTGTTTGTTTTTTTAGTTTTTATTATTCTTTTATTATTATTATATCTTCAAAAAATTGAAATAAAGTTACAGGTGCGGAAGAGCTCATTGCACTTCATCACTGAAGAGATTATGGACAAGGCTTGCTGCACCCAGTGGTTTTCTTGCCTTCTGCTTGTTTGCAGATGGGAGCATCAAAAAAAGCGACTGGGATTTCATCTTGTTGGTCTTTTTACAGGTGTGTCAAATGGCTTAGCTCACTAGTGGTGGTGGTTTTTTCCTTTCTTCAATTCTATGGCAAATTTGCATCAGAGTAGTAAGACTCTGAGATCACCCAGTGGGCTGTGCCGTGTCGCTGAGGCTGTCTTGTGGCCCGTCTGAATGTTCTGTACTAGGAGAATAGAAGAACAAAGTAGCACCTGTTTTAAAAACATTTGGGGTTTTTTCCCTGCTTTTTAAAACTAGGGTGTAGATCTAAATAGCTGTTCTGCAAACCCCTTTTGTCCCTTTACCCCAGAAGTATGCTAGTTGCAGAGGCAGAATGACCGTGAAGTATTGTGCAAGGATTGCCGCTTAGTGGTTGAAAAGTTTTCCTGTGTGGAAACAGGATGGATCTGGTTTGGGATTGCTTTACATTGGTGCCTTTAAACTCTGACGAGAGTCCCAGAAAGGCATACTTTCCCTCCTGAGCAGACCAAGCCCACCACACCTGCAGTGCGTGTATCACCTATGTAGTGTTCAAATCAAGTTAGTGGAATGTGCTTGTGCTGTACAATGCTCTCATTCAGTGTTTACGATGGTAACTCTTAGGCAGAGAATGGAAAACAAGCTGTCTCTTTGGGAGGGAGATTTTAATTTCCTCTTGCCCTAGAGAGAGCCATCCTCCCAGGTTAGAGCGGAAAGTATTGCAAGGGCACTGTGGGAAAGATTAGTGAGAGGCTCCTTTACCGAGCCACGGTTGCAAATCAATAGCGGCTTTCAGCTGTCAGTGCAACCAATCCCTAAACCATGAGCACAAATATTTACTTCTACTGAAAAGAGAGAGGATTTACGAAAAAAGAGAAACATATTTCCATTCCTTTATTTAGTCATAGAATCGATATAAATGATTTGAGGATGTTGAGAATTCAAAGTGCTCCAGGAGTACTCACTTGAGTATACAGCTTATTTTCATATACCAAAGCTTTCACTCCACAAGGAGGAAAATATCAGCACAGCAGGTCACTCTTGGCATAAACACTTCTGATGTGTATATGCTCCTTTAACATTTCATTTTAATCAGAATGGACCAATATCTCTCTATAGCATTTAGCTTGCTTTCTTTTCTGCAACAGAAAGTGTAAAGGTGTCGATAATTTTTAAAGTACCCATTTCTGTGACACCTGCATGATATTTTTTAATATTTGCTGGATTGATAATGTTCATGGTAGTGGAGTATACTGCGCAATAAACTGCTTTTGTGGCTGATTAAATGCCAAAGTGAAGTGGAGGTATTCACCAACTGCAAAAGCCGTTTATTTAGTACATGCCAATGCCGTGAACATTATTCCTGTTACACAAGATTTGCTATACCCTAATGTACAGAAGTATAAAAGAAATTGTTTCCTTTTCTGTGAGGGTTGCAATTGCTGTGCTGCTTCAATCTCACACTTCACACTGATATGACATTCGGGAATGTAGCTAGGTTGAGTGGCTTGAGAAAGAGGCTGGTTTACACAGTGAATAATTATTTAAAGGAGTTCTTTGTGTAGGAAAAGCATTATGTGGCTGGGTATGCTGAACTAAGTTAACTGTAGTATGCAAATTCTCCAACTTCGGCTGCTTAACTTTCAATAGGAAGACTTCCCTTTCGCTGCTGTGGTTGTCCCTTGAGAGCTTTGGCCTGAGGAAGACAGATGTAGTCTTGATTATTGGCTTAACTGGAGACTTGCTGACGCATGTTTGCCTGTATTGCTCTCCCTCGCCAGCCGGTGCCACCAACTGGACCATTGATAAGACAAGAAGCTGCAGCCATTTCCTGTCGTTCTTTGCATAACTTCTTTCTCAAGATAGAAGTTGGTACGAGCTGTACTTAATCCTGATGTTTCTCTCAAGGGGAAAGGAAATTTTTTTTCTATTTGGTGCTTAGATAGGTTATAAGAGAATGATTTCATCCTGCTTGGATTGCTACAGAGCAATAAATTTTTCTAGCAGCTGTTTCTCAAATTTGACTACTAAATTGCATATGCAAGTGAGCAAACACAAATAAACAAGGCTCTATTTTTATAGTTGTCTTCTCTTCTTCATTAGCTCAGAAGCTGGACAATGAACTGCTACATGTTTGTTGTTCTGTAAATCGGCTAGGACTAAAATACGCAGGAGAAAGATTTCAGCTGGATGGAATGGATACTACTGACACATTTAAAGCAGTATACCCTGTGGTTACAGTTTGAGTATCACCCATGAAAAGGAAGGTGTTTTCTTTATCCATTTTCCACTTCCTATGGAATTACAGTTATAGGCACGTGTTCTGGAATTGTTTTTTGTCTCACACGATAATGTCTGCTGTCCTGTGAAGTTGCTTCTGATTACAGAGTGTTGGATGCAATGGTGGTAACTTCATGGTCACTGAAGTCCGTGACTAACAGAGAGGTGATCCTTCAGTGTTTTACCTTTGCAGACCACTGTGTGGTAGAGAATGAGGCTGTGAAGACCCTTCCTCTCTTCCAGGTTAAAACTCTCCGTAGCTACTTCATTCGCAAAATGCTTCGGACTGCAGTTGCCCAAGAACACAATTTTGAGAATACGAACAACCCTGATACCTAGGCCTTGTATGCTAAAGGGAGATGCAGTAAGCCCACATAGCAGCTTTGCGCTGGGCAGAAAAAAGTTTGAACTTTATTCACCACACTTCCAATTTTATGCAGGTATGCCTGGTGCATTGGGGAAATTGTTTAGGGGCGATCAATCCTTGTGTGAAGATTGCCTTGTAATGCTGCTAAGGTCAGTGAGACCTTGGTTTATTTGCCACATAAGTGCTGCTTGAGCGACTTAGGATACTCCAACACCCATAGGAACAACCTTAACTTGCACACTAGAGGTTTTCCACATTTTAGGACTGTGATTTCTTGCACAGCTTGCTCATTTGGTACAGATCATACTGTGGGGTAAACTAATCAGGGTTTCATCAGCATTATCCCCCTGCCTTTGATATAGCTTAAACACTTCACTGTAGTAGGTGTTTAGGATCATAAATAAATGTTCTTTCTGTTTTCCCACTGCTCAAGCTAAGTGCTTCTAGAAGTTTTTGTTGTAGCAATCTGTTACTACAAACCTGATCATGCTGTTCTTTTGTGGTAGAGCTTGCTAAAGTTGGATGTAATTCATGTGCAAAGTGTATGAGCATAATGATCAGTGACCTCCATCAGCATTTGCTTTTCTGGTGTGATACTGGCTCTTGATTGAATTCCACTGTAATTTCTATTAAGACGGATAAGAACTCATGAGGAAATTCATCTCCCAACTACTTTTTGGGGGGCTGGGGGTTGGCAGAGGACTATAGTCCAGAGGTTGTAATGCAGAATTAGGGTAGCAGGTCTTTGTTTTCAGTTTTGCTTCTTTCTGGTATGTGACTTAGTCTGGGATTTAGTCTTTCATCTGTAAAACTGGAATAATAATACTTGCAATTTGAGACTTACAACGTGCTTTGAGACCAAGAGTGAAAAGCTCTCAGTAGTGTATTTATTACATTCTGTTTGTAGATGTTACAAGCAGTAGCTAGGAGAAATGAGAATAAAATGAAGCCAAACACGCTGATTTAAAAGCTAACTGTCGAAGCCAGGCCTGGACTAGTAAAATAGTTGCCTGTGTGCCAATGCCTCTCTTCCCATAGCTCAGAATTAAATTGCAGGGTTCCAGCTGCTGTCCAAAAAAAAAAAGAAAAAAAAGATTTCCAAGGTTATAACTGTTTAATGGGGGGAAAATGGCTAATTTCTGTCTCTTTAAATTTTGTGGTGGAGAAAATAAGGTGCTTTGATCTTTAAATGACAGCTTCCAGAGTCATTACATTGAATCAGTTAATCTCTCCCAGTAGTTACCTTATTCTCTCTTCCTCATGGGCATCCTCTTTCATGGTCTCAGTGCTGAGCTTCAAATCAATGAACAAACTGTTACTGCTTCCAACACAGCCTGTCTAGTGAGCTTTCCTGCTTTCATGCATTGCCAAGCTCTTACCTCAAACCTTGGCACATCAAAGTGGAGAAGAGGTCCAGGAGTGCCACATGTGTGTTAACCAGGCTGGCTCCATCATCTTCATTTACACTGCACGGGTCAGGCGGTCCCTTGCCTCTTGACAAGAGAGGTTTGTCAGAGACTGCATGACTGGTCATTCCCAGGTGACATATGGAATTCAAAGCAGGTCAAGTGACATAGCAGCGACTGTGAGTATCTTTGGTCATCCCTTTATCTAGTTTAAAATACTAACCAAAGCGATAACTGATCTACATATCTTTGTATGAGATATCCGTGCCCAGACAAAAATAAGTTCCGTTCTGTGATATTGTGCTGCTGACTGAATATTCTTTTTGTTCAGCCTGGCATTCATTTCTCTTAGGAAAAAAAAAAAAAAGATAAATTTCCCAGTGTAAGCCCCATGAAGCATCTATGTTTTGTACAGTATGAGGTATTTTGTCTGCTAGTGCACAGCAAATGCTTTGAAGTAACACCTGGGAGGTTTTTCAAGTTTTACCAGTTAGTGCACATGCTGTATAAAACTCAGGAGCTGAGGTTCTGGAGCAGCATCTGTTCTCCTGCCCGTGTTGTTAATCTGTTCCTTTATGTGAAGGGGTTACAGTATACAGTGACTCTTGTGCAAGTTCTATTAGAGTAATTTTGTGGTTTTAGACATAAAATTTAGGCATCTAAAATGTAATGTAATTGAAAAATGTCTCCTCCTCTCTTCCAGGAAGTAAAAAAAGATTTGGTACAAGGTGAACATTTTTAGACATTTTACCCTTCTCAGAGGGTAATACCAGGAATTTACCAAAGCATTTGACATATAGCTCTTTTATTAGAAGCCACCTTGTATTAAGCAACAAGTAAGAGGGTAAGACCTCGAATATATGATCTTTAGTCACACTTCACTGAGGCAGAATTTCAGGATAGGTGCTACACATCAAAAAAAGAATAAGATAATTATGGTTGCAGAAATGGGTGTTTTGCTGTAGTGTGTCAGACCTTAAAAGTCTTCTGTGCTTCTTCCCGCAACTTCAGAGGAATGTCCCTGAAAATAAAAGTGAACCATGCACATTCCCCACTTTCTGTGACATCTACAGTACAGCCAGTGTGTGCAGTATGGTAGCAACAAAAAGCATTGGGGTTGGAAATTTCACCTGAAGTTTACTGACCTGAATGCTTTCTACCTGCACTTGAAAACAACATTTTCAGTTATCTGTGCTAATCATCTATTCTTTTCTGCTTCCTAAGCTTACAGCTAGATCACATGAACTACTTCAAAATGAGAGTTTTGCTCAATGTCTGTGAGAATGGTGCAGAATCGATTCCTACCTTCTGTGAAATTTTGCATTGTTTTATCAGTAGTATTTTCTTTGTTTGATAGTGATTTGGGGCCAGAAGTGACAGAAATCTGAGGACAGCATTTGATAATTAGCCAGAGCTAAGCCTTTCCTATGTGGGCACCAGTAATCTTGTTTATGCTGTCTTTACTCAAGATCACCGTGTTTCTAATTCTCTGTTTAATAGTATTCCAGATTCTGTTATCAAAATCCTTCAGCTTTCTCCAGTACTTCGCTGCCAGGTTTCTTACAAGTCTGATGGCCTAAGAGGTCCTTCTATACCTAAGATATAACATTTCCTAATCACCAAGGATCCTTTAAATATCATTTTATAAATCAAGCTTCTCTGTTTCCATGGCTGTGTGTAATTGTGCATACACCTTTTTAAAGATACATACTTTGGAGGCTGGAGACAATTAAGGAAAAAGTTAACTTAACTTAAACTACAGTTTTGACTTTATTTAACACTTCAGTATTATCTTTGTTCATTTTATTCTGCACATACCTTCATCTAGGTTTTCTCCATTTCTGTGTTCTTTGCAATGCTATATTCAGTCCTTAATTATCGCATGCCTGGGAGGAAAAAAGACAGGAATTGTTATAGATGAGTGGGTCAATGGGAAGGAAAACAGTCCCAGGTACGAGCAAAGCAAAGCTGGTGTATTTCCTACCTCGGGACTTCTAGGGGAGGAAGGATTGATAGATGCTCTCGCACCACCTTTATGAAACTTTGAGATTCTTAACACAATTACATCTCCTCATTGTGTCAGTCTAGTCCCCTCTGTCGTGATACCGTGGCAAAAAGCCTTAAAAAAGAATTGAGAACATCCTTGCACTTTATGGTACAATGATTTGAGTGTGGTTCCTCACTGGAGCTGGTAAGAATAAATATATGGAATAATACACTTAAAAGAAGAAAAACTTTAAAAAAACCCCACCACCTAACCTCAGTTTAGTAATAGTAAAACCACAGTAAGTATAGCAGTATGTGTATATATATAAAAAACATGAAATCTGTATGTAATTTCCAATTTTTTTTATAAAGTTTTCTCAGCATAATTTTATAATTATAAAAATGGAAAATTGTGCCTTTTTTTTGTCTGATACTTACCAGTGTAATTTATTACTGGATAATAAAAGGGAAAACCTGCATATTTCATCATGTAGAGAGTGTGGACAAATCTTGTTTCTCATAGGAGCTGAGGCACTTACACATTTCTGAAAATTGTGCAAACACAAAATAAGATTTCTTTTTACTCTGCCACTAATAGATGAGCACACCAGGCAATACACCATAAGAAAATAAATGACAGTTAGTGATACTTATGATAATTAGTGTACTTTTGCTAATGCGTCTGAACATCTCACAGAATTTTGAGTGAAGTGAAGCATTCACATTTTACTGGTGAAGCTAAATAGTAGATCTTTCAATGGCTACAACTGTTACTGCAACCCTCACTAAAATTAAAGGAGGTTAGATTTCTAACTGATGCACCTTTAAAAATCAAATTTCAGTTACCTGGGAAAGGTTATACATGAAGTCTGTCTTGATGAAGGAATAAAAGCACATTTTGAGATCACACTTGTGTCCATTCATAGCATGTTGTGTCTGTATTTCTGCATTCTGGCTGAAAGATTTCTGTTATTTTAATATTTTTTTTCTCCCCCTTCAGGTCTCATGGAAACCTCCTCTGATACAGAACGGTGAAATCCTTAACTATGAGATTCGCATGCCTGATCCACGAATTGTCATTACTGGGAATACTTCATCAACGCTAAGTCATTTGGTGACTAATCTTATACCCTATACAAACTACTCAGTCACTGTAATAGCTTGTTCTGGAGGCAATGGCTTTCTAGGAGGCTGCACAGAGAGTTTACCTACCAGCGTGACTACACTTTCAACAGTTCCTCAGAGTGTTAGTCCATTGTCTGTGACTCCGATCAGCGAGTCCTTTATTGCCATTTCTTGGCAACCACCGCTAAGACCAAATGGTCCTCATCTGAGGTAAGCTTTTAGTTGCAACTGAGATGGCAGTTTTCTTCTCCTTACTTAAGTCTGACTCAGAAAATTCCGGGTGATGCAAACTTTATGATGTGGTATCTTCATTTCTGACCTTTTGAAGTTCCTCTTTAGGGTTCAGGAGTCCCTGAGCGAACTCATGGAAAGTGGGCATGTCTAGAAGCAGATAACAGGGTGAGCTTTGAATTGTTTTGAACTTATGAGGAGTCAGGATTATTTAAAGCTACTGTGGTGTCTGTACTGTGGCATTTACTTTGCAGAACACATTCGGGAAGGCTCAGGGTCTTTCAGATCAGTGCTGCCTGAAGAGCCAGAAAGAGCAAGCACAGGGTATTTGCGAAGTCATAACTGGTTTGGGCTGCAGCATCAGCCACTTTTTGGTGGCAGTTCAGGCAACATGTTCCACCAACAAAATGACAAGAGGAGTATGAGAACTCTGAGAACATAAACGTTTAACACATTCAATACGCTCAATACTCTGTGGAGGTTATTCTACATAAAGAGAAAGTCACCATGGTAGCATGATGACATGAAATAAGCTTCAAAAATTAACTGATTAATAAATTGGAAATAAGAGAGTGTATGAGAAAAATGGAAGTTAAAATGCTACAAGTTTGGTGGCAGAGCCAAAAATGGGAAATGCAAGGGAGTGCTGGGTATAGCTGGCTGGATTTCACCACAGGAACTAGAGAAAGTTGTCTCTTCTGAGATTTGTCTAGAGTGATGGGATGGGGGATCGATCTTGACTTGAATCTGTTGATTACTGAGTGTGTGTGTTTTCACATAAAAAATCCAATGTATTTGAGTGTATGAAGACTTATAAAGACAAATATATTTTTATACATACACAATTAAAAAAAGTCAAATCTTTCATTCTAGTGCTTTAACATATTGGGAAACATTGTGCATGGAATTATATCTCTGTACTCCATATGTTCTGGTTGGTAGCTGTCTTCTAGGTGTGCTGATGGGTTCAATAATCATCATGTAATGCTGTTTCAGTTGCGTATGTTATTACAGCACAGTAGCTTGACTCTTTCTTCAGGCTTAATTAGGGCACAATACAACTGAATGAAATGATGATTGCTCTACAGTAAAATTTGAAGTTTTTGAAAAGCAGTCTCTGTTATTCTGGGGTTAACAACATGACCATTTTGCCATAGATTATTGAAGTAATTCAGCACAACCTACATCTGCAGACTTCATTTCCTTCATGGTGTGCCATGCTGCCCTCAACAAGAACAACCACTGAAGCAGCTGCTCTGTACAGCATGATGGAGCAAGAAGTCTGCAGCAAGCAGAGTAGCAGCAGCAGTTGCCAGTGGGGGTGATTTACACATGATCACCATTCAGTCTTCAAAAAGATTTTGATGTTTTTCGTGACTTGTCTATGAAATATATTGGACAGATATGCCAGGACTGTTCCTAATAAAACTGTAATGATCTGTCTTTGGGTTCTGTTGACACTGATGAACCACTCATGTGAGAGTTGTTCTTGGGGTATAAAATCATCTGAATTTTTTGATAGAGTTGGAGTTTAATTAGTTTTTATTATTTACTTTCTGAGGTTATACTCCCAACTTCTGCAGTAATTTGGTTTGGCATCCCTAAGGTCAGTGGCACAATGCTTGTTTGTACTTGTTGAGGATTATTATCCAAACTCAAGGGCAAAAGTCGTTGGAAATCACGGACGTACATGCTGGCTGCCATGGGGCATAGGAAGTCTCAGCTCTCTTAAAAGAGAGCTTCTCAGTTGATTTCTGGTTTTGAAGCAATGTAAAATTACTATAATTTATTACTATAATTACTGAACCTATTAAATATCCTTTTAATTCAAGGTCTCAAATCTGCAATAGTATTGTCCAACATCTCCTCATCAGACTGGAGATGATCTTAACATACAAAAGATAAGTGTCAAATTACACATGAAGCCAGTGGTCAGAAAGATCATTGCAACAGGGTGGTGACCCACACCAAGGCATTGTGCAGAATGCTTAAATACAACAGGAAACTTTTTCACAAATAAGTGCTTAAAGTGAGAGTCTCTAAAATCTGCCTGAGTATCCACATACTTTTGGCTGGAATTTAACAGTAGCACCTTTCCAAAATGGGGGACAGGGAAAAGATAATACACAGCAGCTCAGCACTTTAGAGAATCAAGTTGCTTATATATATATAAGTGAATATATATGTGTATGACCCTACTTTTCTGGGCATCAGTGGAAACATTATTGAAACTGTAGTTTGATTAAAACTGCAGCTGACCATTGAAAGCAATTCCAGAGTGGTTCTATAACTGGTAGGAAGTGGACAAACATCTAGTGCCTTAAAAAGAACCATCAAATTGAAACAAAAGTCCTATTAAAAAACTCTTGTGAAATGTAACAAAGAATAAAAATCCTAAAGATTTTGAACGACTCTATATAATTTTGTTTCATTTAGAGTATAGTTTTCTATGTAATCCATAGAATGATTAGGAAATGCAAAATATGTTATCCCTTTAGTTTGTGTAGACTTGAAGTGATTTAATCTTTGATAAATTCCATAAAGGTTTTGTGTAAAAGATGACGAAGAGAGTGATGCAGCATGGGTGGAAGGCATGTTGTCCGAATCGGGCAGTCTCATGGCTGACCGGATGAAAGATGGGCTTTAGCTGACCTACTGTTTGGAACAGAGACAGGAATACAGCTTCAGATACCAATTAAAACCAGGATGAAATAGCTTGGTCTTTCAAGCTCACATCATGAATGTCTACCCAAATACAAAGGTGCCTTGCTAAGGTCTACAGATGGAACAGTTAACTCATTCTATGCCTGTTTGTCACCCATAATTTACACTGTGGTTATTTGCAAACACACATTAAACACAAATGCATACTTAAGGTGCTATTACCGGTAAAATGGTAATAGCAATGCTGTATGTTTCAGCACATTTGCAAGAGAGAGACGTTGTCATTTCATATTCTGTAGCAGTCTGCGTATATCAGATGGCGTCAGTCAAGTCTGTATGAGACACTGTTACTAGGCTATTTGGACTTGATCTTCATACCATTTCCACAAGTTTAAAATATGTAAATCTTTAAATAAATTCATTCTTTCAAATGGAAGTGCTTAATTTTCCATTTTCAAAGTAGTTTTTTAAAGTAATTGAATGTTTTAAATCATGAAACATTAAAAAGAATGTTTATCTCTGAAAGTTTACAGCTGTAAAAACAAAATAATGTGTGGCTTTAAAAAAAACTGATTTTTTTTTGTGTAATAACATTAGTTGAGATAATCCTGGTGTTCTGCTTGTCTTTTGTGTTAGATATGAGCTCCTGAGACGTAAAATCCAGCAACCACTTGCATCAAATCCCCCTGAAGATTTAAATCTGTGGCACAATATTTACTCAGGAACTCAGTGGTTTTATGAAGATAAGGGTCTTAGCAGGTGAGATTACAAAAACTGTAAAAACAAATGCTGGCATTTTGTATAGTGTATGTTTAATAGTTCAAAGTATTTCTAGTGTCTTTATGTAGTGAACATATTAATTATGTAATGAAATATTTTTGTAATCATCTTTCGTATTAATCATTCTAATATACAGGGATTTATTATTAGTCTGTCATTCTGACTCACATATTGTTTTGCTCTGAAAAACAATTGAAAATAAAGATCTTGTGAAATCTTAGCATTGATATGCTCATGCAATCAAACCATTTAGATTTATGTGTACATGCGCTCTAGATTTGCGTGTTGGCAAAGTCATAGCACAGGCAGAATGAATGTTTGAGAAGTCCTAGCTAGGAAACATTTGAAACTTGGTTTCAGCATTGTTTTTCTTACCTGGTTTTAAAATGGAAATTAACAATTGCTTTAATATCTCCAAAGGCAAGAAGAGTATTTATTGCACTCTCAGCAGATCTAATTTAAGGGCAGCTTTGTGTTAGCTTCATTATAGTTAAATGCAGAGTGTTGAGAGCTGGGAAATGGAGAGTGGGTTCTGTTTCTCAGTACGTTACAGATTTACTGTGTGGTATAGAGCAAGGCATTTGCTCTTGATCAACTTTAGTTTCCGCACCTTGAAGTCAAGGCTACCACCCTTAAGACAAGCCAACACACACATTAAGAACCTGTAACAGAAGATTCAACATGGATTCTGCATTGGTTTTTTGTAGGTAAAGTCTTGGGAAAACATTCATGGATGGTTTCAGGAGGTGTGTGTTCCCTGTGCTTGCGTGGTGATGTACTTTATGAGGACTGCATGTCAGTCACTGCCCCACAAATATCTGCACGTTGCTTCTATTTACTTTGATAAAAGCTGAGTGAGCATCCCTCCGGAGCACAACATGAACCAGCAGAATGTGACCTCTGCTCCAGACTGTTGTATAGACCAAACCAAGCCAAGGGCTACTGCCTCTGGCTTATCACTGCCTACTTGCTGAAAGTCACTGCTCGTTTTCATCCATTGCAATAATTGATTATGGAGCTGTTCTTTTACCCAATCCTGCTCAAGTGTCCATTTCTTTCTTAAAGCATGTTTGAAATTCTACAGAGTTTTCTTTGGTTTTAGTTTAGCTCATTTCAGCAACACTGATGTGTGCAGCAGTTACGTTAGCAGTTCAGAGGGGGCAATAAATTCTGACAGGGTCTCAGTGACAAGTCATTAGGCACAATGGCCTTTTGGGTTGAATGAGCTATGGCCAGGAAAGAGAGCCTAACCCTCAGATACACCTGAACACTACTTTTGGGGCAGGGCCTGCAACCTGAAGCTATGTTTTTGCAGTCAACAACTCAGGATGAGTATGTGGCTGGAGAGCAGATGCTGCAGAGAGGCGCAAGCCTTATTTTTCACAGAAAGAAAAGCCATATATCAGCATCTATTTTCATTTGTGTCATGTCTTAAGCATGTTTCGGAATTAGTGATTTTTTTATTATATTCTTGCCAGAAGTCTATTTTCACAATGATTTTTGTTCAGATGGCTTTTTCATTTCTAGTAGGCTAAGTCAAACTTCTTTTACTTTCATTGTTGGAAACATGGATCAAAAAATGAATCTCAAATTCTCATCATTAAATTGCAAGAATAGATTCCATTCATCTTTGATTGCACCTGTGCTACAATGTCCAAGAGAATACTACATGTTTGCAAGCCACAGGAAGTGCAGAGAGGGAAATAAGATGTGTTATCTATATTGTCACTTTTCTTCTACAGTGCTTATCATTACAGTTGGAGCGAGGGAGCTCCCATTAGTTTGCTGTCTTCTCAGTGGGACTGTTAAAGCTTAGCTCTTTTGAAAATGAGACTGGATGGTTGCATAATATAGGTTGCTATAGTAAAGCAGTTAAAAAAAAAAGTAAATATACTATGTGAGTGACTTTTCGTTTTGTAGAGAAATCTCTAAATATTAGGCTTTTACTGTATGTTTCTGTATTGTGTTTGTAGACAGTTATCCCAAAGTGCTGCAGCTTCAGTGGAAATTTGAACAAGATGATCCTTTGTTTCTGTGATTGCGCAATTTTGTGGGGGGCTTTTTATGATGGAATTAATTTTGAGATTATGAAATTCCACTTAAAATGCATTAATATGCCATGTGATACAGAGAATAAATTATGGAGTGACAGTGGCTTGGTTTACTAAATATACATGAAGCATTTAATGTAATAAAACTGTAAGTTGGATACACACAGTTCTGAAGAAAATTACTTTATTAAATGAGTTTGCATTCCTAGGCACTTTTTTTTGATGTTTTTGTGGTGGGAGAGTCCTGGCTGTGTGATGAATCACTTTTACAAATGAGACTCTGCAAGTTAAAATCAATGGGTTTCCCAAAAGAGGAAAAAAGCCTCATTTGATTAAATTCTGATCCAAATTTTGGCAGGTTGCCACTGCTGTAATTACATATTGAATTGAGCTATAATCTCTCAACACCTCAGAAGCTACAACTATGAAGAAGTGAAATAATGTGTTTTATTTTTGCTACCATGTTAATGGTGCTGAATTCTTTCCAAAAAAGACACCTCTTATAGAGTCTTCATTGGTGCAAACCAATGCACTTGTTGGAGAGGGAAGGAAGAAAGAGCAAAACTTTGGCATAGGCAGAAGGTTTACAGCAAATGTTTTCTATGTCTGTGTTTTTCGTTCTATTTAATTATTTTTGAAATGTCTTAGGTACACAACATATGAGTACAAGCTCATAGTGCACAACGAGGTAGGATATACATCAAGTGAAGAAGTGATAGCTACTACATTAGCAGGATTACCAGAGAAAGGAAGTATCCTCATTGCACGTGCTGTTAATCATACCGCTGTAGAAGTGGAATGGTCAAAACCAAGTAAGTGTGCTTAGTATTTATTCCAGTAACTAGATGTTAACCTGCCATCATTTATGTTGGTCTGCCTTGCTCTCATAGGAAATACAGTCCTTGTCTTGATTTATAATATACCTAAGTGTCCTTGAAAGGAGAGGAAAGAAATAGGAACAAAAATGTGCACATTTTGCTATTTCTCAGTCATGTTTGTATTAATTATATGCTATTTCTGCAGAATGAGAATAGTGAAAGTGAAGAAATAGTTAATGCAAACTCATGAGAAATCTATAAAGTAGTAGTACACAAAATCCTGTTGTCTTTGCGGTATATTGCATCTCTCTGTATGAAAATTTACATATACATTCCTTCAGGATGAGAGGATCCCCTTTCTCTCCCTTTTTGCTCTGCTCCTTAAAATGAATTTAGCCAATTTCTCTAGTTGGTTTGCTAATACAGCAATGGGGAATTTCTTCATGACTTACATGCAAATGATTTTATAAGGACGGGGTGCTGAATTGCAACAAATGTAGTCTCTTTATTTTATAATTGCATGCCTGAAGTAAGCATGCTTATAAAAACTGACAAATGTAATAGATCTGAAGCAGCTCACTGAAGTTTCATTACCTTAGTAATCTAAACCCCTGACCTTCTAGATGTAGGTAATGCAATCTGGTTTTATTCTCATTCATACCTTAGAAATTTTCTTTATATATGTTTGTGAATGCAAAGGTTAAACACCAAGACAGGGTTATTCACTGTTTGAAAACCTTATCATATTTTATTATTTCTTATGTTGCAATAAGCATATTAACTATTTTGTATACCCATGTTTCATTTTTTCATAATATTAGTTTTTAAATCATTTTCTTGGGGTTTTTTGGGAACTTGGGAGTCCTTAATGTAAATTGCCTTGCCAGTTTTCTTTTTCTGGAAAACCTACTGAAGGTTTCTGACTTCTAAGGATTTAGGACTTGCATCTGTACCACTTAAAATAAAAATAACATATCACTCTTGATTAAGAATTTCTATGATAAAACTGTGAACTATTAAATCTGAAAACATGCTTTTGGCTTTTATCAATGTTATTTCACAGTCAGCTGAGTCCTGTTCAGTGGTACAGTGTGTCATCTAACGCAATATGTATCAGTGCTTGAAGTTTTTGTCATAATTATTCTTTTTATCTTGGTGCCTACTGGAAACACAGTTGCAGTTGATCAGATCTGAACTTAAACTGTTTGACAAAGGACAGTTAAGATAACAGACTACACCTGAGTTACTAAAATGGAGAAGCAAGGCTTGCCTGGAATCCTTGTTTATCCACCAGCTCAGACCAATGAACGTCCTTCCCTGTGTAGCCAGAAAATCGTACTGGTTTCTTTCCTCCTTTCACCAGGGAAGCTAGTGCTGGGCAAAATGTTTTAGGAAGAAATGTGAGGAGCTGTTTTTTTCCCCTGTAAATATAATGCTTCTGAGTGTGTTACAACTGTGTATGTAGATGATGCTATCATGCTTGTTCTAAATTAATAACATGTAGATTTTCATTTTCACTATGGCCAACAGGTCGTCTGTGTAAAGTTGAATGTAGCTGTAATTTAAGACATAGGCACTTGCCCCTTATTCATGGCTAGAGGACTAACACAGGAATTCAGTACTTTTGGGGTGGGGTAGAGATGTGAAGGGAAGGAGCAAAAAGGGAAAAAATCTTAAAATAGTGCCATAGAGCAATTTGATTTGCTCCCTTCCTTCTGTCTGGGTGAAAGCCATCCTTTTGCAGTGGCAAGCTGCCAGGTCCATGCACCACTGCTAGTAGTGGGTTTCACCTATTAATTTGTTTACTTCATAGATTCCATTGTCATCATGGGCATGTCTAGAGAAAGCTTTCCCCAGTAGTAGATAGGATGATGAGCTGTTAACGATTTTGACGTTTTGAAGAGCAGTCTGCCTCTCTGCTTATAAGGGTGAAATTGAAGGCACTTGATGGAATCTTTGCTTTTTTTTTTTAAATAAGGGGGTCTGCATAAAATTTGTTTTTCTCTTCACAATAAATGTAGTTGATAAAAAACTTGGTGACTGAATATTTCCCAGTTGATCTCCCAATGTTTCTCCTTTCTTTTCTTAGCACTACAAGATTTGCAAGGAGATGTTGCATATTACACTCTCTTCTTGAATTCTACTGATGATAGAAGATCTCTGAGGATCCAGGCTGATGTAAACTCTATAGTTATAGGTGATTTGCAGCCCAACACGGAGTATCGGATATTTTTTCAAGTTTTTAATGGAGCCCACAGCATCAACAGTGAAGTTGTGCATGTGACTACCTCAGATGGAGGTTGGTTAGCACTGAATGTGGCTTGGCTTAAAATCTGAGAATGAAATTGATTGATTTTTGTTAGGGTTGAGATCAGTCATCCTTCCATTATAAAATTTCCGGTATAAAAGGAAAAAGGGCTAAAACGCTAAAATGCTTAAGTGCTGGTTGTCATCATGTGGTAGATCAATAAACGGTCCCACTGAGACGGAAGCAAAAGCTCTAATAGCAGATATTAACCCAGTTTGTTCTCATCTTCTCCTGCATACTCCTATCTGTGTGCACTGAGTTTGGAACTGAGTTCATATCAATAAATGGTGCAATTTAGGAGCAATTAATGGCTTTTTTAAAAGATTTGCTCTGTGAAGCGCTATGCTTTTGACATGACAGTCATGCATAGGGCCTTTCCTGAGTCACCAGAAACTCTAGGTGTAAGTTCAGCATCAAAGAAAATTCTTTATGAGTCATTTCTATGCCAGTGGACAAGTGTGGGGGGGAAGGGGCGGGGGAGGAAGAAAATAAAAAAATAACTGTGAATCTGAAATGTGTTTAGAATGGTCTTTCTAATCTTTTTGCTTTATAAAGTCTCATTATAAACATTATAATATCATTACCTCAGAAGCAAGTGTTCCAGGTCATTAGCAAAGCACTTTAAGTGAGGATTCCATTTCCTTTCTGATGCCAAAGGTCAGCACCTTTTGTTTATAAAATAGAATGGATTGCAAGGACAATTTTTCAACTGGTAAAGATGGGTTCTTATAATAAAAATAGGTCTTCGCATGGTTATTTCTGAGATGCTTAGATAATTACGCAATTTAACGCTAAGGAAGGTGTTTTTTTTTTTTTTTTTAAATAAGTGTTAGACTTCATCATTACCTATAGTAATCAACATTCAAAACCATTTACATAATGACAATATTGCATATTGCTTCATACTGCCTTAACTATGAGGCTGATAACGTCACGTTCCACCAGAGATAAAGTATTTTGGTTTCAGGTTTTGCTTTAAAAGCAAAATGCTCTGTTTTTCTCTTTTTGGAAGGATTAGGATTGGGGAGACATAAAAATAATGTTTGTATGTTGGCAGTGCAGATGGGTGAATAATTTATCATCATATCTCACTGGCCACATACTACTGATGATTGACACTATGCTGCTGGTATAAAGCATTTTACCATCAGCTCTCATGGTTTCTAACTGAGAGTATAATAAGCCAATTTACAGAAGACTACAGACTGTGATAACTTCATCAGAGGAAAGCAGATAAGCAGTGAACCCTTTGCTAAACCTAAATACTAATCTGCATTTGGTTAAACAAGTGCTTTTGCAGAGACAGCTGGAGTTTATTCAGTTTCTTCCTTTATTTCTAGAGCCTGAGGGCATGTTCCCTCCAGAGGTTGTCATCATCAACAGTACAGCTGTACGTGTCATCTGGACATCGCCTTCAAACCCAAATGGTGTTGTCACAGAGTACTCTGTCTATGTAAATAATAAGCAGTACAAGACTGGAATGAACGAGCCGGGGTCCTTTCTTTTAGCAGATTTGTCTCCATTCACTGTATATGAGATACAGGTTAGAATATCTTTTCTGGGTTGTGTAATATCCTTTAATTTTACATAAAATATGTGTATTTCCAAGTGGAATATAGTTTCATGAATTTCTTTACATACATGGACATATATTTGCACTGATGTTTGTGTGTATATACATACAAGGCATAAATTTATTTTCAGCATATTTTAGGTCTGTGTACACTTTTCATAATACAAATTTTCATTATCTTTTTTCAAACCATCAAAAGGCCATTTACTTTCCCCTAAACGCTCTGTGCTACAACATTAGCAAAGCTTCAACATATATTACAAAAAGGCAAAGATTCTACTCCTACTCATTAAAAGAAAATTGCAATTGTTTTAGAAACATCAGGCATGCATAATATATCAGCACAGAGAAATAATGATATTGCATTTGTCATCCTTTTATCATTTTTTTTCTCCTTATCCTTCTGAGGAGGAAGCAGAGCTGATCTCTGAAATCATAGTAATACTTTTTATGCTGTTAATAAGTACAATGTTTTTTCTTTGCTTTTCCCTTTCTCTATCTCTATCTTTGCCTCTCTATTCATATATCTAATGAAAGGCAAAATACTGTGTGCAGAATAAAAAAAAAAAAAAATCTTTCTGTCCTTAAGTTGTATTAATATATTCAAGAAATGCAGTCTGACACTTAATTGTAACTATACCCGTCTATTTTGCTCACGTTTGGTTTGCATTATATATGAGTAGGACTTAGTAGTACCATGTATACTTCATTCTGAAAATTTGCATCCAGTTACTACATGCCATAAATAAACATCACAGACAGGCATACCGTAACAGATTTCTATGTTCCAGCCCCTCTGAAACAGCAAACCTTCATCCATGAATACACATATGACTTCTGAATGCTGCTTGGAAACACATTTGTCTTTTCTCAATAACAATGCAAATTCAGTGTACTGCCTCACTTATAGACCCTCTATATTAATTTACCATGGCCACCTTCTGTTGCTTGAGATGTTAATTATTCTTCTCTTCTGCTTTCCTAGTCTTTATACTGGACTTATATTTGCATCAATGTGATAGGTAAAACCAAAATAAGCTGATTTTAATTTTTTTTTCTTTTGATTCTTCTTCTTCTTGCCGTGGAAACAGTATTATCTTGGATGCATGTGCATCTCACTGGTAATCTTACTGCATTATCTTTCATTTTTTGTGCTCTTTTATTTTGAGTAACTTCACTGTTGACAATACAGAAACAATGTTACCATCCTTCACTAGCTATTTCACTTTGCCTCTGCTTAGTTTAATCCCAAGAATTGAAGGAGTAAGTTTTTGTTTCTGTGGCATTTTTCATAACAAAGTGTATGATTCCTATTTGCATTTTTCACTTTAAACTTTCCAGAGTAGACATGAAGGAATATAAAATATTAAGGGAAAAATATCCTTATTTTTATGTCAGAATGTATGGTAGGTGTAGAAAACATACTGAAGGCTCCAAATCAAAGTACATTTTTTTCAGTGTTGTATACCAGATTCTACATA
Organism: Gavia stellata; assembly: GCF_030936135.1. Lineage (NCBI taxonomy): Eukaryota > Metazoa > Chordata > Aves > Gaviiformes > Gaviidae > Gavia > Gavia stellata. The sequence continues at coordinate 9,083,687 of NC_082595.1, forward strand.
TACATACAGAAAAACAAACACTGCAACTCTGTTGGTGATGATTTAATAAAGAACAGCAATTAGTGCCAGAGGGCTGCATGTACCCTTTTTTTGAAAATGGTGTGGGGAAATATGATACAGCGCAGTGTATCTCTGGTAGATACACTTATCTCAAAGCTGTGGTATTTTCCTGGCTGTGTGGGATCTGTTAAATAGGAAAGAATAAGATGTTGGGTGAAGAGAGAAGTCTAAACAAGTAGCAGAGCTGAATAATTTCTGCAGCTGAGTATGTGACTCTCATGTTCTTCTTCATCAGATTGAAGCCTGCACGGTGTATGCCTGTGTGAGAAGCAATGGGACCCAGATTACAACTGTGGAAGATGAGCCAAAGCAGCTGTCAGCACCCGTTATTCACACAATTGGCTCAAGGTACTATGCTATAGGTGGCTTTCATGTATCAGAGTGATTTGTGGCTGGAATGGGGACCAGAATGTAAAGTTGTCTTCTCTCAATTGATTAAGGTGCATAAAAGAATTCAGTATACACTTTGAAAACATTTTTCACGGTTGTTATTTTTGGTCTTGGAGTTTTTGGCCAGAAGAGCAATTGAAGAAATCTAACCCTTGGTTGATTGTACATACCCATTTGGGTATCACTGTGCTGTGATAATAAATAAAGCATAAGTGGAAGTAGTTAAGAGAAGAAGTGTAGACGAATGAAAATTATCACATTTTGCTGTCAGTTAAGAAGAGGAAGATTAATGCTCAGGGAGTAATGCGATGCTGATAATGGAAACTTAGAATAATTGTGGGTAAAAAAAGTCACCTATCACAACAGTAATAATTAGTAAGCTGTCTTAAAAGGCATGCATATCTATGTCTCCTTGAACCACTGTTTGCTATCTGCCTATCCACTACATCCCCAGACATGAGCAAACTTCTTAATTGTAAAGGGAGCATCAGATATGCAGTCCTTAGAAGCAGCCAAATAGTAACACATACAGTGATTCTTTGGGAGTTAATATCTTCCAAAGACAGACTAAAACTAAGCTCGCTAACACATTTTTCAGAATCACACCAACAATAAAACAGTTAGCTTCCTGGGGGTATGTTATTGTTCATGTGATTTTATTACACTTCTGGTGGAGTATGCTCATTAGCAGTGTTTCTTTTATAGAAAGAAAAAAAACCCTCTTTTTTAAATAACAAAAATATAACATCTGAGCCTTCAGAAATGGCCAACAGAATGGATTTGCTTCTCCAATCTCTTAAGCACTTTGGTTTGCTGTTTATCTTTTCTACCTTTTGCTTGAATTCAGCATTTGTCTCTGTACAAGGGTGAAATTAAGCTTGCTATTTTTCTGTCACACATACAGATATAGTCAAAGCTTGTTTGATGATAAGAACTCAATTCAGGATCTCATCTTTTGCCCTTGGCTTTAACTTATGTATGCCTTTGTCTGTATTGTCTGTACTGCAAACACTTATGGGTGTTTCTGCTATTATATATAGACTAAATATGTCATAACACATGAAGGCAGAAGGATCAAAAATGCCTTCCTACTTTATAATCTGCTCAGCCAGAAACAGACTCTGTTTCTACACTGCCTTTTCCTACATGTCATATTATCATCAGCTGTTCTTATATCCCAAAAGAATACTAACTACTGATCGATTGCCCGGACATGTCTGGCCGTGGCCTACACATGCCCCGGGTAGTTCATTTATTTGCCACGGTGGATTTGCTAGAGTGGAATTTAATCAATAGCTAATTCATTAATTCTGGTCCTCGAGTATGTAGGGATTGTGCAGTATAAAAATGACTGGCTGGCTTCAGCTTTGATTGAAATATGACAAACACTACCGCTGACAGCTTCAGCAGGTGCTGGGCTGAATATGAATTTTGCTTATTTATCCTCCATAAAAGAAAAAGCTTGGGCAAAAAGCAGTTTGTGTAGACAAGAGGACATTTTAATACAGATCTGTCATCAGACAGAGAAAAAAGGCAATTCTAGAGTATAGGCTCATGGGATACCTGAGATATAATACAGACTGTGCAGTTTATTGTCTTTAATTGGAATCATGGTGTTTTTCCCTCTTCGGAAACAGTTTGGGGGGCTGTATTATTGATGAGAATGCTGTAGGATAATGTCTTTGTAGCATTCACAAATAATTGTTTTAAAATTTGCCTTAAGCTGCTGCATGACATAAATTATAATTTCACCCACCAACTTCTTAGAAGTCTTTCTGATAGCAGCTCCATCCACACTGTTCTAATGAAGGTTATACCACCAGAGCCTTTATAAATACCTTACTTTTCCACCCCTTAAGTTAATAACTCAGCTTCAGGCTGAAACTTGGCACAAAAGGTCATGATCCTGGAATGATTATTTTATAATGCCAAGCTTCAAATAGAAAACAGTATGGGACCCAGTCCTGAAGTCCTAAGTCAGGTTCTGGTTTGTTATATTTCTTGTCTGGGTTTTGGTTTTTCGGAGAGGGGGTGGCATTGGCCATCTTTAGGTAGAAACAAATCCTATTGAAATCAAGTATGCATTTTTTTTAGTTAGGACCTCAGGGTTTGTCTCTATAGAGAAGTATTCTATTTTATTGCACAGATTAGAAATTTCTCTGAGTACTGTATGCATGTGGATGCTAACTTAAAATTTGTATAGTGGATTACATTCTCGTGGTGTGTTGGAAAATAGTACATTTCCCTCTAAAATGCTTTTCTTCTTTCTCTTGTTCCTTGTAATACAGCATGATTAGTTTTTCCCTAATAACAATACTTAGTAACAGCTTGGTTCCTTTCAGAAAACTGAGGCACAATGCAGGTGAACCGTGCCAGAAATTCTGTTCAGTGCTTAATGTGCTTAATTTATGCCATGTGGCATAAATTAGGGAAAATCCTTCAGAGCTTCATGAAGGAAGAGAGGGCCCTTTATGCACCTTGGGGGAACCAGAAACCATGGTCAAGGTGTAATAGAAAGCTCAAAGAAGATAAAGCCATGCGAGAAAAGCTAGGTGAATTATTTGGTTTGGCGTTCAGTGCCATGGAGCCTGGGAAGATTTCTGTATCAGATGCTGCTCATGGGTGAATGAGCTGGAGGAACTGTCTCAAATTAACATGTTCGTGAGAAAGATGTTAGAATAATTGGCTAAAACATGTAGTAATAAATTGTTGGGGTGATGGTATTTGCTCAGGAGTTCTAAAGGAGCTCAAATATGAAACTGTCAAACTACTGTGTTATGTCAAATAACCTTTAAATTGATCTTGGTACTGGAGGAATGGAAGATGAGACAATGTAGTGCAGACTTCTTCAAGGAGATCTGGGGAACTAAAGACCAGTAAGTCTGATTTTCCATACTGGGAAAATGGGCGGAAAGTGCAAATAAAGGAAGGGATTCATAACTATACGAACAAAAATTAAATGCTGGGGAAGATTGCTGTGGAGTCATGTCCAACCTGTGTGTCCAGGCAACATACAAAGTCAGGTTTCTCAAGTATGCTTAGTTTTAGAGCACTTTACCTGAAGTGGCCAAGGCAGTGTTGCCATGGAGGAAACCTGATCTCTCTCCCTACTTTAGTAAAGGGAAAACCAAAGCACAGAAAGATTTCTCTAAGAAGTTTGTAGCAACAGCAGAAGCATAATGTCAGTTATCAAATCTTCTGTACTGTGTCATACCGCCTCTCTAATTATGTTAGCACTGCAGTCCATGATACAGCAGGTAGTTAACTCCTGTGCAATAATGCTGAAGCAGTTGTGTGGTCTTCTGATGACAAAAGTATGTCATCCACTGGTCATTAATAATAGTGGTGTTCCCTATCTTAAGAATCTTGTGATTTTTCTGTGACTTTTTTTTAATTCCAGCTCCTGAAAGTAAAGTCATTGAATCTTAGATTTGATGTGATTTTTTAAATTTAAGCCTTGTATTTGATGAGACTAATACAACATTCGCTCTCAAGATTCAAATGTGAGGCCTTATTATATTCTGAATCTTGACGGTTAAACCTTTACTACTGAGTTGAGGAAACAAAAAAATCAGGAGGAGTTCTTTTTGTGGTTCATGGATACTCGAAGCTGGTGATACTTGAAGCAGGCAAAAACCAGAATTTCTTTTCTGAAGTCTCGTTTACCAAAATGTGACTGATGTTATATCAAACCTGAAATACTGATATTTTTCATGGATATAAAAAAAATAATATTTCTACCTGGAAACATCAGAATGCATTGCCTTCACCTGCTTGAGCCAAAGGGTTTCAGTTTGCTCTGTTGCACCAAAAGCAAATACATCTTTGTAGATCAGTTTGAAATTGTTCTTTATCTCCTGGAAGTGCTGCAATGCCTCATGGACCTTGTAGTCTGAAGCAGTTCTTTTCTGTGAACCTGGTTAGGCTGCCTTTTTTCTGGGAGGTGGGCCCTACGTCAGTGTTTTTGCCACATTGACAGCAGTCACAGAAGGGACTCATCCAGCATTTGAACCATCATAAATGGCACATGCTTGAAATGAAGTTTTCTCTGGGCAGACAAGGAGTATATGCCACATGCCAGGTGTTGCACATCTATCTGTGCCCAGAATCCGCAAGTCTGCTTCTGTAGTTCAGGCTGTGGGCACTTCCCAGCATAGACACAACTCCAGTTTATCTGAGAGGGAGTAACTGGGGGATGAAGAGAAGGAGAGGGTGGGCAGGCTCCACCCCCATGTTTCTGCAGCTGTATCAAATGCACCCTACGTGATACAGCTGGCTGCACGCTAAAGCGCCCATCATGTCCCATTAAATCTGTACCTGCTCGAGGTTTTCAGCTCAGCCTGGGGTATTTCTTCAGATGGGGGTGTCAAAAAGCCTCTGCAGTCCTGTGAAAACCCTGCTGATTTTTTTAAACTGAGCTATGCATTGTTCTTGCTGTGATGCTTTAAAACCACCACAATTTGCTATGGGTGGCAAACAAACATCAGAAGGTATAGACATAACTGAAACATTAATAAAATTGTGAAGGAGTCTGCTTATCTGTGAGTCATTATTGGAAGGTCATACTGAGTTTTACCCTTTCGGTGGCACTGGTCAGTGAACTCCCATGCCACACAATTTTCTTGTGCAGCTGCAGCTTTACAGAATACCAGGCTACGTCCACCCCAAATGTGTATCTATAAATTGAATAATAATAAAGTGATTGCTTGTTAAAAGGAAGAAATACATGTTGAGCTCTGCAAAAAAGGCAAAATGTTCAAATCATTGCATCAATTCTTAGGCCTAATTTGAGATTATTTTAGAGAGAAATATGACTTGCAAAACTGCAAAAACCGGCACAATATTTTGAAAATATACTCTTGAGGGGCTGAACGAAACTTGCAGAAAGCAAATAATTCAAAAATATGACTGGGAATGCTTTCTTTACTCCTGTGATCTATACTGTGCAAAGACCAGGAGAGAGTTACAATGGCATTTATAAAGGTTGCAGTACTACCCTTCTTTTCCTTTTCTCTTTATCTTTTTTCTGAAGTTTATACAATATATCTTCCTGCTTTTACATTTTTAAGTTAGGTCCTGTAGCATTATTTAAATGCAGACGTGTGTATGTGTGTGAGTGTGCGTTTATGTGCATGTGGTAGAATATGCAGTGAATACAAAATAGCCGTGAACGGAATATGGAATTAAATCTGTGGTTCAGATGAAGACCCTGGAATGATAATGGTGACTCTACAAGTCACCTATGAAGTTATTGCTTCATAGGTGACATTAATTCCTGTTCTGCAAAGGCTTATTGCTGTGTGTATTCCTCTGTTTATACCTCAAGGAAGTGAAACAATAGTTCAGTTATTTTTATTCTGTTAAGATGTCAAAGTTTATCTCAGCAGCTGCTGTTTCACTGTAACATTTTCACTTTAAATTAATGCTAATTTATGATGTCACTGGCATTCTGACAGTGGCTGTGTAATTGGGACATGGAGATTAAAAAGAGGTACTTGGAGCCTAAGTATATACTATGCAATGTTGTCAGTCCTCCTATTGATCTACACGTAGCATTGGGATCTCCTTCCCTCTACCCAAAGAGAGTCATAGTGAAAGAAATTTGTGTCTTATGCAACATTCCAGAGTGATTATGCAAGAAATGAAGTTTTTCATTTGAAATACCAATGTAAAATGGGTTCATTATAAAAGACAGAGCAAATTTCTGTTTCAAATGTGCCTTTTGACATTTTTTTTAAATTGTAATATTAAGTGAGATTTTGGAGCCAATATCTGCACATTTTTAGTAGTGGCAGGCATGCTACAGTTTAACATGATTTTTCTTAACTTAAGATATTTTCTTTCTTAAAACGATGATGGTCTGATATCAAACCTGAAATTAACAACAGGATTTTGTTTTACAGACAGTTTTTTTGCGGGCTGCTGCAGTCATGCTTTTGTGCTCAGAGTCAGAAGTCTTGAGTCTCACTTGTGATAAACACTTGCATTTTTCACTTCTAATTTTATGTCAATTAAGATATTTAAGCACAGAAGAGAACTAGTGCTTACTGATGCTGTGATGAGTTCTTTCTTTTAATTCTGTGCTGAAGAATACATTTCAAAGCAACATACATTTTTTGTATAATCTTTTGGAAAGCAGAGGAAAGGCAAGATGAATACAAATCTGCTCTAGATGGTGACTGAGCACAATGCGAGTAAGCTGCACTGATGACAGCTCAGAGGGCAGGGGGTGGTCTTTTGCCCCCCGACTGCCCATCCTCTACCAGGTTCCTATCTGAGAATGGAACGGTTGGTCACACCAGCCCTGATGCCTTTGCTATAGCAGCAGGAAGGCATACTGAATCCTTCCTCCTACCACTGAAATGAAAAAAGTAAAATGCCAGAAAGTTTATTACACATATGTTTCCAGAAGTATGAATGGTATGTCTTTTAAATAGCAACCTTTAAGGACTTTGATTGCATGTGTGATTTATTTTCCTGGAGTATTAGCACACATTGACACTTTTTTTCAAACTCTTACACCTTTTGGTTATTAAAGCAGCTGTGAAATTCACCATCCAGCGGAACATTTTGGACACTTCAAAATATGTCACTCCATGCGAACTAGTATAAAATGGAACTACTATATGCTAATCCTTTAATTTAAGTATCCATAGAAACATAAATACTTTCAATAATTTAACAGACATTAATCTTCTGCTTATTGTAGATCTCTTCAAATCAACTGGGCATCTCCAGGACAGCCAAACGGCATTATCCTGGGATATGAACTCTTACGTAAAGCATGGCAGAGGTGTACCCCATCAAAGACTCCAAGGAGCAGCAAAAATAATAGAATGTGCATCTCATTAGAATGTAAAAAGCATGAAAATATCTGTGGAGAAGTGTGTTATCATCCAGAGTTGAAGGTACATGTATATTCTTAAGTTAGCAATGTAATGAAAAATTACACTTTTAGGAATAAGTGTGTAAACCGAAAGTGTTTCGTTATCAGAGGAAGGGAAGGGGAGGGTTCTGTTTCTTTCAGTATTTTAAAATCAAGGCTCTGATACATGTCTTGAAACTTTTTAAAACCAAATATGGATGTTTGAGCTCAGTACAGGGATAGCTGTGCAAAAATCTCCAGCAGTGTATGTAAGTCAGCTGATGACAAGTGATCCTGTTGTCTTAAATCTGTGGTTGTTGACTTTCAGAAGAAATTAATTGGTTAGCATTTATGAATGTGTCTTGCATTAACACTTTGGTTTGGAGCAATAGCGCAGTTTTGAAGTGAATCCCCGGACTGTTTTCATTTGCTACATGCTGGTTCAGGGTAGAATTGGTTTTAATACATGTGAACTAAATCCCTGGCACAGAAGGCTAAGTCAGAACCTGTGTTTCAAAAACCCTTCAAACATGCTCCAGCTCTGGATGGGGACTTTAGGCTCCCAACCAGTCTGTGGACCACGTCACTTCACAAGCATGCATGTGAAGTTTCTTCCCTTCAGAAAGCTTTGCTCCACGTGCATAGTGCAGATGTTCATCCCAAGGAATCAGGCTGTATCTGATCCAAAGTAAATCTCAAGCTACGTGTAATGGAAGTTTGAGGAATCTCAGTACCAATCTCTTGAATCCACTGATCCAATCCCATTGTGACAAATTACATGGTGGGTATCTATGTATATAGATCTCTTTATGTATTTTTGCATCCCAGCTGGAACAATCAGTTTTGCTCAGCTGCATGCCATAGATCACACACTGTAAACTACTAGAGGAGATTCTTTGTCAGCTCAAGTATTCAGGTATCTGTGTAGTACATGATGGTAGTTCATATGGCTCCCTTGGCATAAAGTGATTGCACTGGACCACTTAAAGGCCAAAGGAAATTTTCTAGGGCTATGCAGAATTTAAAAAACACTAGCAAAACTATAAAGCTCCTCTCTGTGTGAGGAATCATTCCTCAAAGCCTGCATGGCAAATACTGGTTATTAACATGACTTGCTGGGGTTTTTTTCCCCCTCAAATTCTTCTTTAGCTAAATGCTTAATGACCAGATTCTCCAGTACAGAAAATCTATTTAGATTCAGCTACAAGTGGGTGGCTGTTACATGACAATGATGAGCAGCTCTGAATGGGATCCGTTGTGATTTATCAGCTGTATTTTTAAATTATGGCTATTTTCAGGTTAATCTTCATATGAGTTCCTGTTTAGGAGTAGGATCAATAGCATAGCAGGAGTCTGTAATGGTTTTTATTGACAAATGAGGTAGAAAACTCTTAGTTTGAAAGTAAGATTTAATGTAATGAAATAGTGTCCCTATTTGTCAAAGGCATCATCACATGTTCCGTGACTAAAGCAAACAATATGTATTCACAAGATTCCCTGTCAGACAAGACAGTAATTAAGGGAGTGAGTTATTTGAGGGGTTCAAATCAAAACATAAATTATTCCAACCAACACAGCTTTAGCTTTTGAGCTCCCTTGAAAGCAATACTATACTAAACATATGTATTTCTGAAATCTTGCAAGTGAATTATGGGCAGTCCTTTGTTCTAAAAGGTAAATTTACTTATTTCAGGGTTTTAGCATGGTAGACTTTTTAATAGATCTTGGCATATATATGAGTTAAATTTATGTTATATTAATTTTAGAAGTTTTCTTCTTCGTTTTTAATTTTTCAGCCTTTGTGCGTTTATGGTAACTTTGAGCTTGGAGAGTGTCCATTTATTTTTATAGCTTCCTGACTTTCTAATTTTTTCTAATTAATTTTGCATTATTTTGTTACAATGTTCTCTCTGTATTGTCAAAGACTGTGGGTAGGAGTAGGTGCTATTTGTTAAGTAATGGATGTATAATAAACAACTGGAACGTCCACAGGAAACCCAAGCACTCATACATAAAATGACATGGGAGTCATTTTTGTGGGTGAATTTGATTAAAGTTACCCTCCCAGTGCTTTGCCTGGTTTGCTATGTGTGTCCACACTAGCCAACCAAAATGTCTGTAAGAGATATCTACAGAGCTCCCGGCACATCCATGTTCCTCTTAAGCTAGAGTCTGTGTCAGGGACAGCATAAGACCTTATGTGGCAGCCCTCTGTCACCCTTTTATGGAATTCACTGTCAGTCTATGCCAGCTATAATGCTGAAGCATTTATGCTAGTATATGTGGTCCTTAGATGCGACAGTCTACTGGACAGAAGTGAAGAAACGCAACACTTTTCTGAAAAGAAAGCCTCTTATCACACTGCCAGCTGCTACTCACCATACATTAATTGTACTGCCAAATACGAAGAGATGCCACTGAGAGTTAAATGCTGAGCAGCTTAAGTAATGTTCAGATCTAGAATAAGAAACAAGGTTTTTGTTCATTTGATGATAGACTGGTCAGCAAAAGCAGGCAGATTGTACATACATTGTTCCAACAGACAAATAGGTTGTGGAGTTCTCACTTTTGCTCAGGTCATTTATGGCACGTTGGATACAAGACACAATGGGTCTAATTTCCCTCTTACAATTTCCTTGAATTCAGGAGTATGAGAGGAAAACTAGGCCTTTTATACAAAAATAATCTGGAGATATGTCTTGGGTTATTTATTAATATTTCCTTATGGATTTATGGGTTACATTTGGTATCATCATCTTGTTATTGTAAGGCACTGCAGAAAAAGGATTTGTTTTAATTTCTTATCTACATAAGAGATCACCAAAATATAATCCCCTCCATCCATAAAAACCAAAGTGTTTCAGTCATAGGAATACAAGGGTGTGTTTTCACTGCGCAGCACAGTGGGATGCAGAGACTCTTCAGCTAACATTGGCTGAGTTGGGTCCAGCTAAGTAGCGCAGTTACATCAGAAAGGCAGTGCTACGTAGCCTGGGTGCAGGGTTGCGCTGGTATATGTGCGCTGCATTTGGGATCCAGGTTAGTATCTCTGCATAGCACTGTGCTGTGTAAATAAACCAACTTGCTCAGAGCTGTCTTGGGAATCTCTAAAAGAGCAAACGACCTTTTCACTACAAGGGACATGTGTACATGCACATTCATGGGCTCGTGTAGGCCTGATACTAAGCCTAATGAAGACCAAAAAAGATCCCTGCTATCCTAAATAATCCTTTCATCAGATCCCTACTTCTTGTTTCTAGATGTTATCTGGTTTTCTGCTTCAATGTTAGAAATCTTTGTTATTTTAGCTAAAGCTAACACAGTGCTGTGCCTCGTATCCTTACCCTGGTGTTTGTAAACAGACTTGGATGGATTTATAATTCTTGAGTGCAGAAAGAACTTAGGGGTTTTTTGTGTGTAGTTTTACAGAAAAGCTGAAAATACACTCTCATGATGAACTTCGTCAGCTGCCAGGAGGGTCCCTATGTCCTGTGTGCCTTTTACAGTAACAGACCCGTGCTGCTCGGGTGTTTCCAAGCTGCCAAAATTGTCAGTCTTTTCCTAGCTGTTTTCAGTAAGGTGTGATCCATAACTCTATCCATATTTGGAATCTGAAAAGAGACATCAGCTTACAGAGCACATATCATGAGATCTGCAGAGATGTACTTCAATTAACAAGGGAATGTGCCCTACCTTCACCCATCAGGGAGCATAATCTCAGTACCCATGGTACTATCCACATGGATAATTGGTATTATCCATGTAGCTACCGAACTGTCCTCCTGTTGTTACTGGCATCCTGAGGTGAACACTGAAAATAATGAGACAAGTACAGTAAAAAAGTAATTAAAATAGTAGCATAAAGGCTAATAATTTCTGTACACAATGGATCATGAGTATGAACATCCACAGTTAAAAGGGTCCTGACTGAAGGTGTTACTACAACTTCAACACTTTTTCTTTTCAGTAGCAACAAGCTGTATAAATCTGCAGTTAATGAGCTAATCAAATATAACTCTGACATTACTAGGAAGTACAGGCTTACCCCTTTACTCATCATAATTAACATGTGCCATTTGTTAAAAATACCAGCAGGACTCTTCTCTTTAAGGACAGGAGGAGCAAAATGGTGGGTTGATATCTAGCCTCAAAAGCATGATTTTCAGCAGTGAAAACTAACACATCTCGACACTGGTGAAGCCTATTCCATCAATATTTATGTAAAATTTACTATTAACGCTAGCAATATTGTGCAAATTCTTTTCAAGTTCTTTCAGGCTTAAAGAACCTTTAAAAAGATAACACTTCATGTAGAGTGTGTGTTGTAACACACCTGAAAGACAGGAAATGAAACTCATTTTACTAAGATAATACAGAGAGATTTGTAACAGAATAACAATAATTTCTGCTCATGGATTTTAGATCTAAGTCTGTACCAATTACCAAAAGAGAACAGCAGTTTGAGAAAAGAAAAAGGTGAGTAAGTAAACTTAGCAAAAAAGGGTGTCTATATAGATTCAGCGATATTTAAGTAAAAAAGAATAAGCCTTGGTAATTTAAAATATTCCCTCTCACATGAGAACATGATGGGTCAATCATTACTCTGGTGTTTGTTCCACAGGCAGAAATTTTTAATGAACTCCTGTAGCTAATAGGAATTCCTTAGAGTGTTTTGTGAATTGCTATTTCACAAAGTGGCTCTGGCAGCAAGCATTTGACAAGAAGGATAAACATGGCTGCTAGCACATCTGTTTATTTGAGCAAATCAGTCCTAGCTCAACTGGCATGTGTCCATAAGGCCAGATAATATCCTTCAGCAAAGTCTTCAGCAAGCAGAGGGATCAAGGATGACACAATTTTAATTAAAAGAGAGTTGCATAGATAAGTTTGGATTATTTTTAAAAATTGTTAAAATATCGTGTAATCCTGCCTGCCAGATTTGATATCTAGTTACTCTGTGCTAGTGTCATGGCTGACTGGGCCTTTCTCAGGTATCATAAGCTTTTCTTTATGCCCAACCCTTCCCAGCACCTCTGCTCCTGGGTCACAGTCTCCCTGTGGGCTTGGATGGGAGGGTAACTACAGGATTGATTTGTGAGTAACTCAGTCTACCAATATTTTTAAGGGCTCCCGTGATAGCTAAGGGTGAACATCTTGTATCATCTCCATAGGTAGTAAAGATCTTTTGGCTAGCAAGCATATGTCAAGCATTCAACCTTCTGTACGAGGGTGAGATCTCCGACCTGCCTAAAATGTTGGTGTCACTGTATCTGATCACTACGAGGCTTCTGCTTTCACGTACAGAGTAACACCATTCAGTTGGGACTATCACTTTTAGATCTAAGAGGATGAGATAATAATAACCTTTTGCCACTATAACTTTCAATTCATCTGCTTTTCTTCTTTGTCAATGACATAATTTCAGCATTACTTGAATGAATTTTATTATATGGATTGATAATGCAGAATCCTTGGGATGAATATCAATGCAAATAGAAACTATCTTTAGAAGTCTGCCAAAAATATGTTATTTAACAATTTACAGCTGACTGCAGAGGATGTTATGGAGCTACAAATAATAGCACCAACTATATCAAGTGGTAATGCCAGATGAGAGTCTGAATGTGTTTTAGAGCTGACTGGACCCCTTTTTGGAAACTGTCTATAGGGTATTGAGAAATACTGAGGATCTTAAATCATTTTTAACGAGGAAAAGTAGCTGCTGAAACTATTGTAACATACCATATACTTCAGCTGGGGATTTTTTGAGGGAATTCAGGAGAAAAAAGAGAAATACCAGTAATAATGCAATCTTACAAATAATGTTCCAACCAGAATGCTGTAAAGTTAGTACTAAAACTGCCCTCCCAGTGTCTGTGTGATATACGCAGAGCAGCTGTTCTACTGAGGATTCACAAGAGAAGGGGCATTTCTTAAAACTGGAAACATCACATGGAAAGTAAAATGGCTGCTGAAGCATTTGAGCCTGGATAATGCCAAAGATGTGCACGTTTCTTTATCTGAAAGATGGAAAGACTGTGTTCAGGTGAAATCTGGGTGGCGTGCATCACTGAAAAGAAGGAAACAAAACAGGGACGACAAATGAAATCCATGAAAAGAAGACAAGAAATTAGGCTAGACAGATCGCAGAGGGAAGCACAATCCCAAGGGGCACACAAATCGGGACCAAGAACGTGTGACGAACAAGTATTTGGTTTCCTTTCATGCAGGCAGGTACAGCATTCACTGGCTCTGGTGTCTCAAGCTCAGGATGCAGTAGAAAGAGCAGGACATTCTTTACAAGTGTCAAGAATTGTTGCTAAATGTGATCTGTTCTGAGGACAGTGGCATGATGGTACTTGATATTTTTAAGAATGCTGTTAAATGACTTGGAAATATAGAGAGACCAGGTAATCTTCTAAGTCCTTTGGAGCCAGTTGTAAATGAAGAAAAACTCAGCCTGGAGTGCATGCCAGTCATAAAAAAATATCCAAAAGATAAGAAGCAGAGAAGAAGTGTAAAGCAGAGTTTTATTTGACATCTTAACTAATGATCTGGAAGAAAGAACAGTAGGTTAATTAAATTCATAGATTGGATTATATTACCAGTGACAAGGTGGACAGCAAAATAATATAATAGGACCTACAGAGACTCAAAATTCCTGAACAGAAAATGACAAGATTCAGCTACGCTGGTAGTCTAAAACAGACGCTGAATGAAAAAGTGTGCTGGAAAAGCAGAAAACTGTGTGACAATTCAAAGCATATAAGGTTACAAAACCTCAAAATATAATGAGGAAACAAGAACACCTTCTGCCCTACCTCTTGTTAATTTGGGGTTACATACTGTTTATGTATTGTAAATTGTAACTTCAGAACCTAACCTAATACTCCCAAGGGTGACTGAGTAAAGGCCATTCAAAAGTGACCAGAACAAAGCATCATCCTTCTGAGGTCAGAAAGAATTTGTTTATGACTTAAGAAAAGGAATAATATTTTTTCTGTATGTACATATTTGTGTTAACATTATAAATGTATTACAAATTAGATGTCCTGAGCCTAGTAATACACATTTTTAAAATTTTTTTGTCAGCTAGTAATTCAAGTACCTAGGTAAACAAAAGATCTTTCTAGAGGAACACTTTCCTTCTTTGCTGCTAAGATGACCTGATTTAGAATGTGGTTAAAGTCAGGGGCTGAAGTGCTCCATGTCAAAAGAAAACAAAGGAGCAACTCTGCTCTAACATCTGTGCTGCACTGCCAGCTGTGTTTTCTGTCTAGCTGTAAGAGGCACCCTTCTGGCTAATACAAGTTGCACTGACAGTAGGCTCTGAGTTTACAATTTTTACGATGATTCTGCTGACTGTTCTGTGTGATTTGCTGTGTATACAATGTGCCACTCCATCAACACAGGAATAAATGTACAAATAATTATTTGATTGTTCAAGCGTATAATTTTCTCGACAGCACCTAGAAAGAAGTCCACAGTTAAAAGGCCTTTTCAAAATTCATTTCCATGTAAATTTTGTTTTGAAAAAAAAATATCCTTATATAAATACTATTCTCTTGAGATCACATTGTCTGAAGAGCTGTGGTCATAAATAAGTGATCATGTGCTGTAAGAAGAAAATTCTACTTATTTTTATGTGAAAGAAAACCCAAGAGCTCATATTGGGAAACACTGTTTTTCAGTTGTAAGGGTTTTAGATGATATGTTTCATCATAAATGAATAAATCAATAAATAAATAAGAATTGGGGAGAAAAGAAAAGGATGAAGTGATGGTAGATTATATCTACATATTGCAATCTACTCCACATTGAGAGACTCAAACAGTCTGCAAGACATATGAAGATGATTCATATTAATGGACTATTTTATTAAGGTGCAGTATGGTTGAAGGCCACAAAATAGCAGCATTCTGTCAGATACACAGTAGTTTATTGAAGTCTGATAATGCTGGAGGGTGCAGGATTTTAGCCAAGTTACATTTTATTTGTCTGCAGTCATATTAGTGTCCATACTACGATGTGTTGTACAAGTTTTCATATACATTGTTTTGCCAGAGAACACATTATGTTCGGTTTAACAGATACTGCCTTACTGATTTTTTTTTTTTTAACTACTTCTAGGTATGTTGTAATGGGATTCTGCACGACAATAAACCTGGCTTCCAATGCTGCGAGGACAAGTACATTCCATTTATTCGTAATTCACCAGGGGTTTGCTGTGGTGGTCAGATACATGCTGTGCAACCGAAACATCGGTGCTGTGGTGGTTATTACACTAGGGTATTAGTAGGTAAGAGACAACTCCTTTCCAGTGCTTGAAAGAAACAAAACAACAAAGTTGTTATATCTGTTAAACCAAGGAGAATGAAAACATAGCAATAAATGTGGGATTTATCAAGATTTCTAGATGTCTTCGAGACTTCTGTTCAGTGGGATAAGCAAAGAAAATTGCACTGACTTTGTCTTCTAAACACAGTACACTGTTTATACAAGAAAGGCTTAATTGATGAAACCTGATGATTGGGTCATTTCCCAGAGAACTAATTTATGCCAAACTATACTTAATTGCAGTAAGTGCTGCATAATGGGGAGGGCAGTTCTGCTTAATAGGAACACCATCAGGCAATTTAGTGGTGCGGTTTAGTTCTCTGCTTGACTTGACCCCATGTGATTTTCCCTAGCCATTTCTTTTGTGGAACAATTGTTAGCATTTGGGGTTGATATTATGGATTACATCACTTCTACTTGTTTCTGCATTGTCTAGTCTTTGTTTCTACCAATGTTGCAGATCAAAGTACACATCCCACATGTATTATCTTTGATGGAAATTTATCCTTTTCTTAAGGCTGATTGTAGTCTTACTCTCAGAACTGTTTGGGAAGTTTGCCAAAACTGTGCTTCTGTGCTATTGTCCGGAGTATGGTTTTCCAGTTTGTTGGTGGGTTTTTGACAGGGAGAGGAGAGGAAAAGGGAGAGGAGAGCCCTTTCAGGGGGCAGTGTTCAGAGCATATATCTCTTTGTAGGCAATTGTCAGGTCAGGAGCTAAAATGCTTCCATTACTCATGAGCTGGCACACGTTCCCCAGGCTCTGAAGTGCTTGAATTTTTGCCAACACATTCAGCACATCCTAAGTTCTGATCCTTTGAAAAGTAATTCATATATCACAATATTAGAACGCCTTCCATGATGTCATCAGAAAAATGCTATCACATGGAAGAACCAGAGAAGAGTATTTTGCTGGCCTCATTAATCTCAGTGTACTGAAATGCAGAGATTATACTGTGACCTCTGTCCCCATCCAGTGGTCTATGTTAACTAGCTTAATGTTGTTTATATCAAGAAAGAAAAGCACAGTGAAACAAAATGTCTTATGTATGTCTGAAAGTAGTTCTTGTTCAGTCAGCAGTCCACAAGCATGAAACAGTGAATGTTTGAACATGATTTTAAACATTTTTTTTCTAAGTATACTTGCTGCATTCTCTTTTTCCATACTCTAAAGGGCAGCAACATGAACAATGTTGGTCACTTTTTTCTTTTTTAGTTTTATAAATATGCTAATAACCTCAAGCTAAATGTTAATGTGGGTCATTCTTTGATAAGGATAACAATTAACTGGTAAGACTGCATGGTAGTTTTCAGAGAGAGAACATTTTCAAGCCTAGCTTGGAATGGATCCCATTTTGAGAGGTTAATGAGAAGGTTACTGATCCTTTGTGTCTTATGTCTAATAGTTCTTTTAAAAAAACAGTTTTATTTCCAATAGATGTAAGCCACATTCTGTGTTTTAGTACTTTCTCTGTGTAGCAACTAAATTAGATTCTGAGGAATGCAGGAAAATATGATGAAGTATCTAAACAGATTATATCTATTATACTCTAAAAATTTGTTCTCATCTTTTTTTGTTTATTATTGACTTTATTTGATAAAGTTATTTATACAGGAAACTCTCTAAGCATACATATTTCCCAGATGTTGTTTGGCCAGCTTGATAGCTCTAGACGTACTGAAGCACACTGGGCTGAAGGCATGAAGATTACAAATTAGGAAGGCAGGAATCCCAGTTTCTGAGACAGTAGTGCACAAAAAAGTGCAAGCATCCATCCCAGAACTAAGATGGGAGGAGAGATTCTTAGAGCAGAACAAATAATGCTACTACCACCCAGGCATCTCTTTGGCAAGGCATGGGGGGGCAGGGAAGGAAAACAGTGTTCTCCCTCAGCCGTTACAATTGCATCACACGTTTATTTCAGACAAAAGCTGCACTGGGTTAAGGGCTCTCTGTCTGTAATTCCCAACTTTTCAGAAGAAAGGGACTTGAGATACTACTTTCAATGAGAAAAATTAGTTTTAAAAATCAAAACACATTTATAATGATCAGGAATCCAAATACTTTAATCACCTCTATTACCTGTCTTCAATAGCAGAACAAAATCCCGACTCCTTCCAAATGACATTTGAGCCACAGAAAACATTGAAACACAGAAAGATAACACAAAAATGTAACATTTAGAACACTGGATCAGATCAAGTGCAGACACTAGTGAATGAAAATTATTGCCATTTACCATAACTTTTGTATCCTTTATAGCAGTATCTACTCCGTTCATAGCACACCGCTTATCCCAGCCCAGCCCACCATTATAGTGTCAGTCTCATTGGCAGTCTTATCCTAAAGCCTTTCCCTGCAAAAGCTGATGCTTTTGCTTAAGTAGCAGCCAAGCCCACTTATTGTGGTGGTGGTATTTAATTTTTAAAGTGAGCTTAATCCTTAAGTTCTTTGGGAAATGAAGTCCTGAGCGACACTGAAAAACTCTTTAAGCAATGTGAATTAGTCCTTCAAAAGAAGTTTGCAATGATTTTGGAGAAGACAAGGAAATGTTTTGCTGAGAATAAGTAGACTGACTGTTCTGCTAATCATAGCAAGAATGAACTCTCTTTACTATGTAGCTGCTTCTACTTAAAGGTTTTCAGCTGTATAATTGTCATATTTACAGAAATTATTTTTGCTGCTCTTCTCAGTTTGTCTTTGTCATGCTTGCATTTTGATATCTTACAGAGTCTTGGCCCTGAATTCATGAATGCATGTTTCTTCAATTATTATTACAAATTAATAGAATACTTTTATAGCATTCGAAAGTACCGAGTGATTCCATGCTTTCATGTGGAACGTTTTGTACATGAAGCTACGAGCGTGTGAACCCAGACTTGTTGCTATCAGATGAAAGCCTCTCAGGGATTTCAAGAGTTATAAATGCATGAAATCTTTAATTGTATTCTTAAATTGACAGGAGAAGTATGTTGTCCTAATGAAGAGCAAAACAGAGTTTCAGTTGGAATTGGTGACTCTTGCTGCCAGGGAATGCCTTACTCCACATCAGGCAATCAAATCTGCTGTGGTGGATCCCTCCATGACAGTTTCAATCAGCAGTGCTGTGGTGGAGAAGTCATAAGCACGGACTTGGTCTGTTGTGGTGATGAAGAAGAAGGGACTGCACACAGACCTCTCTCAGGTAAGCGATAAGTTTTCAAGAAAAAAGGGCCTTCATTTTTCTAAACCTCTTGTGACACTAACCATTCAGCAGTGACACACTCAGGTATAAGGTGTGTATGCCCATTTGTTACAATGATGTTGCACTTTACTCACCCGATAGACTGCACAACGGTGAGCTTTCAATAACCTTTCTTTGCCTCTGTCCAAAAGCTGCAGGGGCTGGAGACACCAGATAATTCAAAAGGCGTGCATGATCTTTAAATATACCAGTCAGGAAACAGGACCAGTCTCCTCCCAATGAAAAGAGCAGAGGTTAGCTTTGGCCACCATGTGCTGCCATGCATCCCAGTGCAGGGATTTTCCATTTGCTCTGGAGATGTGGGGCTAGTCACCTAAAAATTGAAGATTACAATGCTGTCTGCTTGGTGGTCTATCCCTCACTTGTGCATCTACATAGAGGTAAACCTGCTGCAGTTTAAAATTAACACAACTTAATCCCTAGCACTAGTCACTTGTTCATCTGGCGCATCCCGTTAATCTCTTGCACAACATAGGAAATTACTCCATCACTCAGAGGTTCAATCTGAATCCTACTTCCTCGTAAAGCACTCTGTGACTAGCTGCTGACAGAGATTGGAGGTATTATTACAAACCTTATTCAGGTAATTTCATGTGTCTTTTCTTTCCACAGTTATTAGACAAATTATATACCATCAGCCTTAGGCTTTCTCAGCCTGACAAAAAGACTTCAGAAACAATTGCAGTCTCAAAGGGCAGCCCGATTTCAAAACACAGAAATAATGAAGGTTTAGTAGCCAATTCTACTTGGTCTGTGGAGATGAGTCATGCAGTGCTTTCACCATATGCGTGCCAGTTCGAGCTTCTAGTTGTACAACTAAGGATCTTAACATGTAACTAAGAATCCAGATCTGAAGGCTGAACTCCTTTCCCCAAAAATGAGCTCTTTCCTCAGCTTATTTTTTGTATTCATTGGATTCTTCATCCACTGTGGTATTAGAAGTACCCGAGTTCTGTGTTGACTGTCAGGAAGGGCTAATCAGAAGAGTCATTGCAACACTTTCCGGTGCTTCTACAGCATCCTTCTCTTCCAGTGGTGACTCATGAAGCGTATGCTGTGAACAGCACCTCTTGCATGATTTTAGCTGCCCCTCACTGTGATCCCTAATTGTCCCTGATCTACAGCGTCTACGCAGGGCTCACAGTATCAGCTCTGAACAAGGCCCTCTTGCATAGCCGTGCGTTGTGTGGCTGCCACAAGACGGGGCTGGCTCATAAAACATCTCTTTATGTACTTTATTACTTAAACTCTTTTATTTGCCTGCAGGAGCCCTTTAACAAAATCACATTGAATTGACTTTCTCACACCAAATCAAATCTCCCTGGTCCCAGTTCAGTTGTCTTTGTCAATATGTATTTTATAAATGGAGTGAATTAACAGATGCTGTTGGAACAGAACTGCTGGGGTAGCGTTTATGTTTTTACTGCTCTCTCTGGGCAGATGAGTTGTGTAGGAGTGTAATACAGGTATCTTGGGATGAAAGTTATGTTCTTCATTTCAGTATATATGTATTCTTAACAGTTTTTTTCCTTAAATATATATATTTAAAAAACCTTTATACCCCTCTTTTTAAAATGTGTTTAGCCTATAGCACTCTATCATTTACACCATTTTTCTTGAGAATGGGTCAGGGTGACGTTTTTTTGGCTATTAGGAAAGAAAACAGTGGCTTTTTCATCTTTCACAGGTTTTCTGTGAGGACTTTATACTGTGAGCCAGCATACAGCTGAACACAAATACAGGTTTGAAAGATGAATTAGCGCCATAGTTGAAAAGAGTTCGTATTATTTGCATTAAGCATAGAATAAATTGTGGTTTCTTATCATATCATATACATCATGCTCAATAGGTTTTTACTTAATTTCTTAGAGTAATTCAGCCTTGCTAAATACATCATGAAAATGCACAAGCCAGGCACAAAAGTCTACCTGCTCCCTATCCCTATTATTATAATTATTCTAATGGAAAAAATACTCTCACATAAATAAGTCATTTACTTATCATTGGCAAATGGGTAAGTAGAATTTTGCAAGAATATGGTAACAGGAAAGCTGATCTCATTGTCTAGAAGGTGAAGAGGTAACAGGGGTGGCTTTATGCAAAAGCTGAAATGCTTCTGAAGCTCTGTTTTGTAGTTGGCAATGAATGCCATGGTTAAAAATATAATGACAATTTAAAGCTTTTGTTCGGGAGTTTTAGTTCCTTGGAAAAAATCATACAAGCAAAACATGATCAATAAAAGTGCAAGCCTTGCGCACAGCCTTATTGTTGCATGACCAGTTTGAAAGCAGTGTGTTTCCGCAGAATCTAGACTCTGGTTTGCACTGAATGTTGGTTTAAAGGCTTGAATGGTAGAACTTTTTCATTTGCCATTGTATACCTGTTTCAAAGAGTCTGTCCTGCAAAAAGAGATGCTTTTTCCATCTCACATTACTCTTTTTTTTTTTTTTTCTAATTTCTATTTTCTTAGGATTTATTTTTCGCCCCTTGTTGGCCTTATTTAGTGGGGTGACCATAGAGACATCTACTGGCAAAGGCTGGCAGTGATGCCATTGTATACACACATCCTGAGCCCCACTGCTGCAATGTGATTATCCAAAGTTGTGTATTTCTGGCTATAAAGGAAAATGTCCACTAAAACCACTCTTGGATTTTCTCTTTTAAAAAAAAAAAAAAAAGCTAGGAAAATGCCACTATACTGACATCCCAGACTCATGAAAGATAATGCTTTGTACTGTTGTGGTTCCTGATCTGTAATAGTTGCAATATCCACATGTAAGCCAAGGATTTTTGGAGTAGTTTGCAATGTACACTGGCTCTGTATTTTGTTGATCCTCTATTCTGGCTCCAAAGGCTAAGCCTTTTAATACTCATTTTTCCCTTTTGAAAGCAATGGTTTTGCAGATTTACTAAATTAGTAATTCATCACTCAGCTATGTTTGTAAATTTTTTCAGTTGCTGGGGATGAACATGAAATAATTGTTGACAGAAATCACTGTTAGCAGGAAGTGTCTTTTCCAGCCCACGGATTTTCTTTTTGCTGTAATGCATTATGTGTCTACGAAACATAAATATATAAAGCATGACACACACATTCCAGCTGATTTACAAACAAATAGTTTGTATTTTGATATTTTGCTGAATTCAGCAAGCGTTTATAGGAATTTCTGGGTCCTTAAGCAATTGAATAAAGTGATTTTTAGAAGGCAAATCAATCCATCAATATTACATGGTCCTATTTTGTTTTTCTTGGAGCGTATTTAAAATTGTACATTTGAGGTGTCAAGGTTCAGGAGTCAAGTGCTACATGTGATAAATTAAGCAAAGGTCAGAGGCTATGCAATGCAGTTTCAGAAGATTGTCTACCTCTGCCTTTGCAGCTCATTCATGCTGAAGTGATGCACTATGGGAATTACTACCAAACTCTGCTCTGCAACATCTGCTCTCCCTAAGTGAGTTAGTGCACGTCAGACATCTTTATGTCAGAATATTGCAGTGATGGATGCAGTCTTCAGAAAATGCTGCATAAAAATCTGGTGTGCCGTTCTGGCCATTAAGTGAAATTACTATTTAAATTAATGGCGCTGTCACAGTTTATCTGTGCAAAGAATGAACGCTGATTAGGGTATTAAGTAATTAGCAATTTATCACACTGGAACAAGGTTGATAATAATTAAAGAAGTAATGGTTTACCAAAGAAACTAGAAAAGGAGTCACTTCTTGTTATGTGAGTGAAATCTTGGCTGAAAAATTTAATTCAGTTAAACAAAGATGAGGTTCGCTGTGAAAGAATACAGCCTTGTTTGTCTCAACAGAAAAACAGTTCATTATCAAAATTTTAGTTTGCCTGTCAAAAGTCCCTTGGGACTGTCTGAGTTGCTTATTAGTATTGAATTGAGTCATTTTCTGCATTAATTCTCTACTTAAAATTGGTAGAAACCGAGGACAATTTGGAAAAGGGTGTGAACAGGGGGAAATGTTTGCCTCTTGGAGAGCTGCTGATCACAGTTTGATTTCTGTGAATGGAACCAGTCCTGAAAATAGGTAAAAGTATGCAAGTAACATCACCATTCTGAGTCATTCCAGTGATGGAATGAAATGCTCTGAATGCTTTAGCAGGATCATACCCTTAAAGAGTAAGTTTCATTATGTATGACTTCCTAAGAGAGATTTGCTACAATAAACAACAGTGAGAAAAGTGGCCGCTTTTGCATGTGTTTTAAATGTCTACATACTACAGAAATTATGTCAAATACAAATTACTTTGTAGATGTAACGGTATATCACAGCCCTGGTTTTTTTGTGATATCTTTCTAGTTGAATCAGTAATAACATTTATTTCACTGCCAATTATAGAGGTGTTTGTACCATTTGATTCAGAGTTAAAATTTAACCCTTTCTTTAATTGGTGTGGGGTTCAATGCTGGTATTTCACAGTTGCAGGATCATTCATGTGACTATTTGGAAAATTCCAGTGGTTATGATGAGCTTTTAATCTTAAAATAAAATTATTTTAAAAAGAAGGAACAATGTGGAATTAATTTTGGCAGCTTACCAATTCCACTCCAGAAATGCAAATTATATTTAGATATTGATTTCTTACAGAGTAATTCTCTGTATCAGATGGCTGAAGCTTCACTGTGGGTATTTGACAAGTCACCCATTCAGTTCTACATACCTAGTATGAACCTCCACTTTAAAACATAAAATATAATGTGAAACATTCTGGAATGCTAAGATGCACTGTTGGAAGACTGCCCACGTAAGGGCGGATGAATGAGACCTGGCTGGAAAGTACATGGAGAAGCTTTCTCAATTTCTACATTCTACAGGAAGTTTTCATCAACAGTCTCTCTTTGACCTGCTGTGCACAGTGCTTTGGTATGGTATTTCATAGCAAAGGTTCTTACAAAAGTTCAGCAATGGTGTAAGTTGGTTGTAGGGGATCCCTGTTATTCCTCCAGTTCTTGATTGTTTTCAGCAGGTCTAGAAGTCAGGACACTTACTTCAGTCACCTCACGTTCGAATTTAATCTCACTTTAGGTAAATCTGTGTAATTCCAGCTGCTGATGGTTTTATGCCAAGCTGTATTGTTATATTGCATTCTGCTTTCTCCTTTCTTCATCTATCTATTTATTTACTTACATTACATATTCAGATATATTTGTTTGTTTGTTTGTTTCAGGGATGTTCTGTTGTGGGCAGGAATACGTGAATATGACAGAGACCATATGCTGCTCAGGTTCCAGTGGTGAGTTCCTAGCACATGTTAGAAAGAATGACCAAGTGCCAGTAAAATGCTGTGAGACTGAACTTATTCCAAAGAGCGAAGAATGCTGTAATGGAGTTGGATATAATCCTTTGAAATATGTTTGCTCTGACAAGATTTCAGCTGGAATGATGATGAAGGTAATTGATAGAAAATCTCTCGGTAGCTCTGATTTGACGATGGAAAGAGAAATACACTGTTCATAACTATTTTTCTAAAATAGGAATATAAAAACTCTTGTGTGCATTATTCATTTTCACATTACATCCATATTAATACCGAATGAGTTCACCATGATTGATGTTATTGCAATGAATTCTAAAGGAATTAATAATGATTAGCTGCCTCTGTGAAGTGTTGCCCAGCACTTCAGATTAGTACAGTAGCTAAAAGCTGGCATACTAACAAGACTGGCATGTATAGCCAGCTTCCATTCTGTGACCACTTCTGAGGCATAGAAATGCTATTACATTTCGATTTGGGCAGGCAGTATGACATAGATTCCCCAAGCTCCTAAAAAAAAAAAAAAAAAAAAAAAAGTAATTGATATTTTCTCGATGGACTTAATCCTGATCCTATAGAAAACCAGTGCCAATTTTGGCATAAGTTTCAGCAGCACTAGGATAGGTCCCTGTATAACTTCCAGCAACAATGAGAGTATTATATTTTTGGTGCCTTTCGCGCCTAATGAATTACACAGTTTATTTTCACTCGGTTTTAATGTAAGAGTAAACTAAGCACCATAAAGGCTAATTCCACCTTTTCTAAGAGTGGCCAGTGACTATAGGTATCAGCATGAGACAATTTGGCCAAACTTTCAAAGCTGCAAAGTCTTGCAACTCCAGTTGAATTCAATAGAAATCTTCAAGAATTAGCATAGTATTTAAGTAAGCTGTAAAAATATTGTCAATTGTTATTACAATTTTTGTTTAAGAAAATGAAAATTTTGAAGGATGGAAACCCTGTTTATATATATGTATATTCTTTTATGTAAATACATTGTTATATAGAGAGGGAGGAAGTGGGTGAGAGAGAAAGAAAGAGGGTTTGATATCGTGAATTCTACTATAAGGAAATCAGGTAGATATTGTGGAATTTATTACTAAAGTAAAAACAGACCCAATCCTGCCACATGCAGGTGTTCCTGTATCCTTTTTGTTCATCTGCTAAGTTAATACACAAATATTTCTTCCATCTTCTCCTTTTTGTGTCAAGGTTTTCATGTCATTTCATTTTCAGACTGAATAATTTTCTCCGAGGGAAAATCCAAGTGTTGTGATGAGTCAGCTACAGTTCCTCAATATATTGTATTAGTAGTTCATGCAAGGCAAAAAATGGCTGAGAATAGGTTAATGAATTCCGGTAGATAACATGCTAGATCCATGCCTTAGGTATAATGTATAAAGAAAGGAAGCGCTTTGTATTTCACTTATCCACAGTAGAAAAGAGATAGCAGTGCTGGCTTTCTGATATGTATAGATCTACTGACATTAAAAGGACTGACATTCTGAGACATATTCTGGAGCTACTTTATAGGTGAATCCAATCCATGTATATCCTACATCATATACTGATATCTATCATAATATAATTTTTGTGAAAGTGCCAAGTTTGGGAAATTAAATTAGCTGAAGTTCATAATCAGCTAACAAACTAATTTCAAGAGGTGAATTAAGGAAGCATTAGATATAATCTGTTTGGTTTTCCTTCTGAAGTTGGTAGCCTAATGGGCAGAAATATTTGTAGCAAATACTGCAGTACATTTCTTCCTGCAACAACCTATATTTTATGAGGATTATTGCTCTCTAGCTTATGGTTTGGCAAAAATATTATTTCATGAATTTTAATGGAAACTTGTGGATGTTCAGTGTATATTTCTGTTTCTGTGAATTGTTCTTTATGGGTTAAATCTTATATCTGCATCAACGTTTGCAGAGGTCCTCTTATTGCAGCAGAACTGCTTTTTAGGAGTGATGTGGTAGAGGACACGATTTATATCACCCATGGATAGAGTTCTCAGCCTTGACAGCTGCCAAGGAATCGCACAGAGCCCTCTGGTGTACTTGGCAAGCTGTGTGAGGGGCTGGGAATTTGCTACTGATTTGCCACGGGATCTTGGCCTTTGCAGGAGCAGAATGTTCAAATTCTCAGATAAAGTCCTGTTCTCATTTGATTATAGACTCTTCTACTTTCCACAAACCCAGCCATTTGGGCTTCAAGGCTTTACAATGGGCTTTACAATGTTTTCATGCAAGGACCCTACAAAAAAATGTTTCTTTTAGAAAGGATTATAAAAGCATTAATGACCAAAGACGGTAGACAGGCCACAGGCTGAAAGGGTCTCCCATATGCTAGAAATATCAACGTACTCAATGTGGTTGCTTGATTTGTATGTTGCGTAAAGACAGAGAAATACTAATGGAAGCATTTGTAAAGAAAGGAAGATGCGGTAAATATACTAAAATTGTACGTGTGTTCCTTAGGTAAAAGAAGAATGCAAGGCTAATATCCTTTGCCCTTTATCTATGGAGGCAACAGCACATTGTGGAAAGTGTGACTTTGATCCTAGAGAGAATATCTGTGCATGGATAAAAGCTTCACAGAGCGCTACAGAAAAGGAGATAAAGGAAGGTGTGTGTCCAGCTGAAGAGGAGACTGTCTACACAGGAAGTCCAAACCAGTATTCATTTACAGGTAGAGAAACGTGGCATATCAGATTGATGATTTGCTAGTGTATTTAATTCACTCTGGAGAAAAAGATGTCCTGAATGCTATCAGGTATTCTAATTAAATGTGAAGCAATTGTAGTGAAGTAGTATTCTTTAAGAATCACTCTGTGAATCAGGACAGTATCTTCAGGGAAATGAGTAGCAAGAAGTTCAGTGAATACATAAGGTCTAAACTTGCTTTCACAAAAGTTTATAGAAGTATTGCTATATCAGAAAATGACCCTAACTAAAGGAACAACTTCCATATCTGTCTGTCTTTAAACACAGAAGTAGTCCCATAGGCACAGAAAAAAAAATGAAGAAGTTATTTTGTATTTTTATAAGGTTGAGATGATCCATATGTAAATTTCTTTTTCTAGACTTGAACCTCGAACCTTTTATCACATATGAGTACAGAGTGGCTGCTTGGAATAGCTATGGAAGAGGCTTCAGTGAAATTAGCAGAGCTGTCACTAAGCAAGATGTACCACAGGGTGTAAGTCCACCAAAATGGGCCAAAGTGGATAATCGCGAAGACATGATACTTCTAAACTGGGAGGAACCACTTCAACCAAATGGTATTGATATACATTAAAAAAAGAGTATGTTCTATCATTGAACTGAGAGTGTTCCAAATCACAAAACATTTCTTAATTAATCACTGGCACTGAAATAAACATATTCCTAAACTCTGCAAAAAGAATTTGCTCTAGGTTGAGATCATTTTCATTGCAAATAAGAGTAGAGTCTAACTTCACAGAAGACAACTTAGTATGCCTCTAAGAAGTGCCTAGAAGCCTCTTTTGAGAACAGTTGTAATAATATTTGGCAAATATGATCAGAATGTCACAATCATGTTACAAAATATTTGGGGATTTGGCAGAGGGGAAGTGGGTGATACTCATGTTTGTTTCAGGAAGTCGTGCTTATGATTTTCAAACAGTGAGAAAACTTGGGCTGGCTCTCTTAATGAAAATTGAGAAATACTGCTATGTTGAAGTAGAGGTTGAGGAGAGCAGCTGGTAATTGACATTAGCCGTTCAAACAGGATGATTGTCTGTTACAGTGGTCATCTAGAGATTTCATTTATTATTTTCTGTGTGCAGAGTAGATTATTACAGTACACCATCATGCAGGATTTCTCAGCTAACAAAAGGGAAAACTTTCTTTCTGCAATAGGTCTTATTATTCACTATATCATTCTCCGAAATGGAATTGAGCGTTTTAGAGGAACAGAAATGAGCTTCACAGACACAAGCGGTGTCCAGCCATACCAAGAATATTCATATCAGCTGCGAGCCTGCACTGTTGCTGGTTGCGCAGACAGCAGCAAGGTTAGTAAATTGGTTTTTATGGAACTGGTGCCAGAATTTTACCAGCCAGTGTGGCAACATTAAAATGCTTTTGGGAAGGTGTAATTTGAAGACATGATGATTATTGAGGAAGCAAGTGAAAAACATCAATAATCTTATTTGGATTCAACTACTGACAGGTGATTATTTGGAACCTAAGGTTGATACAAGCAAGCAGAAGAAGAAAGCAGTATCTCAATCTTGGCAAAGCTGAAATTGCACTGTAGGAACTGATATTTGTTAAAGAGAAAGCTGCACATGATAGAATAGAGTAAGGAATATTAAAACACACTTTCTCTAAGCCTTGAAATTAAATCTTTGCTTCTCACTAGGCGGTCTATAGCCTCTTCTTCCTTGGTATGTCTTAGTTTACCTGCTTTAGCTCTAGTCTATCAATTTGTTCAACGACCTTCTTATTTAGAGCCTCCTTCCGCTATATTACCCTTCACTGGCATTCTATGTCTGCACCTACTTTGGGCTTTACGCTCCCTTTGTGTACAACCTTCCCCTGCTTCAGTTTTAAGCAAACAGAATCTCTTCCTTCCCTTTATCACTGCTTCAGTTCTTCTTGTATCACTTTGAATCACGGATGCCTTTCACCAGCGTTACTATTTAACAAGCTCTAGTTTCTATTCTGCAAAGTACCTGCCTTATTCATCATTTCAAAAAACTATTTCTTAAGTGACCTCTTTTTCACAGTAATATCCTTGCCTCTATTAAAATGAATTTCTAGGACTGCAAGTGTTAGGTCTGTGGGGCAGAGGTGGGGAATAATGACTGTGCTTTGTAATTACAACATCTATGGGATTGAAAAGTTGATTTTTTTTTTTCAGGTGTTTAAACGTTATTCTTATTGGTGCAAACCTCAGCCAAAAGTATAAGAAAAGAAAAACTGATGCAGAGGCATGGAGATAGGTGCATAGTCCTCTACCTGCACACAGAGCTGTGGTCTGGAAGCTATGTAGGCACAATTGCTGCAACCATTGGCCTGAGCTAATAAATCCTGCTTATTTCACTTGTCTGTAATTAAGGAGTTTGCTGTTGCAAACACTGAAGTCTGCAAGTAGGGACTGATTCCACCAAATGCACTAAGACAATATATTATAGAGGGAACATTTTATATTTACAGTGTAATATAAATACTTTATAATGGTAATAATAGAAAAAGAAAAGTGATTCTCAAAGAGAAAAAGGTCTGACTCACTTATTAAACCAGTGTAATTTGGAAATGCCTCTGTAGGAGATGGTAGAGATGTGTCAATAGAAAATTAGCTTCTTCCTTTTTCTTCTTTTTTTTTGTAGAAAGAGCTTAACAAGTGCAAAGTTATTCTATCTTTCAAAGACTTTGGTTTCCTTACAAAAAAATATGGAGTTGCAAATAAGTACAATAGAGTTCAGATTGCATGGGATATATGAAGGCTTAGTCCCATGTTTACTGGTGCTTAAAATATATGAAATCAGGCAGTTAAAATGCAGAGACACTGACAAACCATATGGAAGAGAGTTATCAAGAGTTTTCAAGCAATACAGGTTTTGTTGTTTCACCCTGTGCTATACACTGCTGCTAAAATGTGGTGAACCTGTTGTGATAAATTGTAGACATAGACTTATGTAATGTATTCAAGGTCAGATTTCATTGTGAAAAAGGAGGAAAAAAGTAACTAGTTCTCCAGGCCCTTGGTAATGATATGCCAGCCCAAACAACATTTTAAAACAAAAGTGACATTCTCATTGATCATGGTATCTAGTGTACTATTACATTAAATTGCTGTTTAATTCATATGTCTTCAGGTACTTGCAGTCACTGTCCAAGGAGTCCCAGAGAGTGTTCAGCCACCAGACGTCAGTGCTTTGAACTCAACAGCATTACATTTAAGCTGGATTGCACCCAAGAAACCAAATGGTATCATCAGAGAGTACCAGATCAGTCAAGTAGGGAAAGGACTTATATACACTGATGCTGCAAGCAGAATGCAGCACACAGTATCAGGTAAGGAGGCAGAGCTCTCTGACAGGCTAATGTCCTGTCCTTAAGGTATAAGACAGTATTCACATATTAAAAATGCTACATGTCAGTAAATTTTAAATCCCTAGTACTGTGCACAGTTTAGAATGCTTTATCATGACTTTACATATGTAAAATTTATTTTTTTCAATCTCTTTCATTTCTGGCTGCTGTTTGTTAAAATATTAATAAATTTAATTTCAAATTTTTAAAATAAATCTATCCAGCTCGATTCAAGATGCATGCTTGTGGTGTGCTCGAGGTCTCAGATATTCTGTGTAGGCTTGCCATCCCTTCACACAGATTCAACTCTCTCTTCTACCATCATTAATGTGCAGTAACGCAGTTGAAGTCGCTAGTGCTGCTGTGAATGTGCAGCAGTGTAGGAGCAAGAAAGATCCAGTACTTTATGCCTGAGATAATAAAAAAGGAAAGGAAGACAGAAAGGGAAAGATCCTGGATTCTGTTTGTAACCTTATATATTGCTTATAGCCATGTTCTAAATACTTCGTGAA
>NC_082595.1:9804429-9819429 GCF_030936135.1 Gavia stellata
GGTAGCTCCAGGTCAGACAGCTGTAATGTGTATGCGCAGCACAGGTACAGCAGTAGCAGAAGAGATTCAAGGGAAATATTTCTGCTGAGAAAACATCACACAAAGCACAAACCAGATGTGCACAGGCATCCCCTCCCCCCAAAGTCAGAGTAAAGTGAGCTTTGGAGGTACGAAGCAACCTTCTTAAAGGAGATGCTTGAGAAACTCCATGTGCATCATCCACATGTAGCCTTAGCCCCTTCCTCACATGAGGAAGATTAAAGCCTGTGGGCTTTTGGGGCAAGCTGGCACCTAAAGGTCTATTCCCATATCCGCAGCCTGTCATGTAGGAAACCTACCAAGGACAAGCCTTTCCTGGTCCCTCCCTACCCGTGAGACACTGTGTCCGAGCAATGCTGGGGTCAAGCCAGCAGTAACACGGTGAGGCATCACACTACTTCTGAAGCTGCTTCTCTGTGGGCTTGTGGGGAGGCTGGTGACACTGGGACCAGCCCCTTCCTTGCATGCATCCCACCGAGCCAGGGATCCCCCTGCTTTAACAAAGAGCTACAAGGCAGCCCACCCGTCCACCAGGCTCATCGCAGATTAGGGACTTGAATGATTTTCAACTGCAGGCACAGATCTGTCACCCTTTTACAGGATAACGCTGCCCTGAGCAGCACTGCCCTACCGTTGGTTTTCCTGCGCTCACAAGGGCAGCATCTACAATCCCTTGCTGGTGTCCTGACTCCTGCCACGTTTATCCAGACCGTCACCTCCCCTCACGCACATACTCTTTTCCCCGAGCGCAGTGAGCTGCTGCGTGGGACCATCTTAGCGCTGCGAGTTGGTGCGGCAGCATATCAAGCAGGAGGCTTTGGCTTCTACACAGAAATTGGAGGCAGGTTTTGGAGAAAGTTGCTACACTTTTTGGCGCGAAAGCCACGGCAGCATATGGCCCAATGTTCTCAGTTTAAGTCTGACACTTAACATTATTTAACAGTTTCTGTGTTAGGTGCTTTATAAGGTAAAGGAAATTAACAATTTTCAGCTAATTAGATCACTCAATTGGCTGAACATCCTGGACACCTCTTAGAAAAAAAAACAGGTTGGCTCCGGCAATGGAAAGGCTAATGCCTCTTCCATTATCACTTATGAGGAGAGGGAAATAGTTGGAAAGGATGCTTTTATTTTAAAAACACAAATGAAAAATACCTCAACTATTAGACACTCCAGTAAACACACTTTTCTCTCAACCATCACCCTTCTAGAAAGCAGGGCGTCAAGTTGCCCACCGCTACATGTGTCCCAATCCCTCCGGCTACAGCAGCAGCTCTCTGGTGCCACCACAGTCTGCATTTATTGCCTTCAAGTTTCCTCTCATGACTCCTGCGGTACAAATCTGTTAAGAAACAGATTTTTTGGAAAGAGAAAAAGATGGACAAGAAATTGGGTGGCCGTTCTGGATGGTGTGCTCTCCCACTGTGGCACACAAAGAGAAGCCCACTCTTTTGGGACAGCACTAACAACACAGCACTGAGCCTGGCATTTGGGAAGGGAAAAGCATTTAGCCTGAGTCCAGCTCAAAAGAGAAAAATTAGGAAAACAACAGAGGTTTCTTAATGCATTTACTGTTGCACTGTAGCTTTTTCACTCTTCGCAAAAAGCTGGAAAACACATGCCCCTCAATGATTTAAGACTGTATTTTAAAAGTGTTTATTTGAAATGAAGCTGAGATCCCTTATCCCTTTAGTAGAGTTTGGGGCACTACTAATCTACTGCTGGCTTACTGTTATCTCCTCCGCCAAGCTCACAAAGAGGAGAGAGAATGGGCATGGCTCTTACAAGGAAAAAAACCTGACAGTGGGGCTGCTGAGATGTCTGATAACATCGGGGAAGTGGAAGTGGTAGTGCAGTGAAAATGGATACTGCGTGATACATTAGATTTAATCACTTGCATTTCAATTAAGCTTTTCCACAAATAAAGATTGGGAAGTACTCTGCAGGCTCCCTGCGGGGCTGGAGCGCCAAGCACCGTTGGTGCTGTGTGCCCTGGGTGGACACGCACAACAGCGCTTCCGCAGCTCACGCGGTCTGAAACCCCCCTTCTGCCTCTCGGGGTCCGCCCTGTTCGGACCCATCTTCCCATTTTGCAGCACGCAAGAGGCATCCCACACACATAATCACAGAATCACAGAATCGCTAAGGTTGGAAAAGACCTGTAAGATCATCAAGTCCAACCATCAACCCAACACCACCATGCCCACTAAACCATGTCCCACAATGCCACGTCCACATGTTCCTTGAACACCTCCAGTGATGGTGACTCCACCACCTCCCTGGGCAGCCTCTTCCAATGCTTCACCACTCTTTCCGTAAAGAGTTTTTTCCTAATATCTAGCCTAAACCTCCCCTGGTGCAACTTGAGGCCATTTCCTCTTGTCCTGTCACTTGTCACTTGGGAGAAGAGACCATCACCCAACTCTCTGCAACCGCCTTTCAGGTAACTGTAGAGAGCAATAAGGTCTCCCCTCAGCCTCCTCTTCTCCAGACTGAATAACCCCAGGTCCCTCAGCCGCTCCTCTTAAGACTTGTGCTCCAGACCCCTCACCAGCTCCGTCGCCCTTCTCTGGACACGCTCCAGCACCTCAGTGTCCTTCTTGTAGTGAGGGGCAACAATCAGCAACCCGGAGGATCTCTGTCCCGGGACTGCTGTGCCCATGGTTCAGGGGATGAGCATACCCATCACAGAAACACAGCTACTCTCTCATGCAAACATAATGGCCTTAACGTGCTAGTTTTAAGCACAGAACTTAGTAAGACTTGAGAGTAGAGCGGGTTAAAACAAAATAAAAAGACTTTCCATTTTCAATTTATTTAGACTTTTTGCACCTTGAAATTCAGTTCTCCCCTCTCCCCATCCTCAAAAATCATCAATAGCGTTTTACTGGGAGATGATTAACACATTTCCTTTTCTGCCTTACAGATGAACTAGAACTGCATGAGATACAGAGGCTTCTAATGGAAACTCTGATTGCCCTTAACTTAGTGCATTGCCAATAGCACTGCCACAGAATGGAAAAATCACTAAGTTTCCTGTGGCTTGTAATAGTTGGGGGTTGAGTATATGTTGGGAAATGTAAGAAAGAATCACAGGAGGGGTTACTGTCACACCCCAGAAGCTGTCTCATTCAAAAACTGAAGGAGAAATAAAACTCACGCACACAAGAATAGTCTAACTTTAACTCAGTCCCATTGTGGTGAAATGCAATCTGCTACAAGAGGCTGAGTACAATGCCAAGTGGCATATTACGTACCCTGCTGCCAAATTCTGGCAGGTACTGCATACAGGCGCCCACAAAAAACCTGTCCAGAAAAGTGAGTACAGGGATGACCACCCAATTCTGGCTGTGCTGTGGGAACAGCAGAGAGGTTATTGCATACTCTCCTTAATCAGCCAGATGATAATGTGATATGTTACTCAGAAGGACCAGGAGGCACAGCCTGGACTGTCATGAGCAGGTATGTCTCTCACCAGCAGTAAGTCCTCTGCTCTCATGGTGTATTTCCATGCGTAGAAGAGCTGGGCAGGCAGAAACTGCTGGTTAGACCATGGATATAGAGGAAAAGTGGATCAGAGAGTTTGTAATATGCAGGGATTTTTTTATGTTCAGCAGAATTTGGCCCTGTAGATGAACCATTAACACTGTAGTAGAAGTGACAATTAAAGGTTTATACATCTGGAGTACATCTTACACATATAAAAATATTGTAGCAGTTAGTAAACATCTGTAATTGGTGTTGCTTGCTCTTGCTCACTCTTCCCACCTCTCTGCATTGCGGTCACCTTTGTCTTCTGTGTCTGGCCCTGAAAAGCTCCAACTGTACCCTCTTCCACCTCAGTCTGCATGTGTTGGGGTCGAGGGAGTGAGGAGGGAGGTAGGGGAGAGGGATGGGAAGCAGGAGGTGTTCAATCAGCCTAGCAGGAAAACAGGCAGTGACCGGGGGTCCTTTTGGGGGTGGCATGAAGGTGGTAAGCATCCCCTCTGGCAGCAGGGTACCTCCTTTCCTCCTTCCCATGGCTGAAGGTATGGGCAGGGGAAGGACATTGTGCATGGTTATGGGTGAGAGGTGTTGTGAATGAAGCCGGCTCCACCAGCTCAGGCTCCCCCCAGTTAACTCTGACGAACCTCCTCCCAATGTACCCATGCTCTTCTGGGCAGCCAGAGCCCATCATGATGGGATAAACTGCTCCATCTATTCCACCCTGAGCCACGAGGCTGGCCAAACCGGGCTGCAAACACCCCGTTACAAGCTCCAGTGCAGGACCTGCTGGGGACCAGTGAGCCTCACAAGCCTGTGAGGTCAGAAGACAAACTCTTACGTCCTAATGGACTGAGCTCCCTCTCGTTTGACTCCTCTTTATCCCTTGAGGAAGGAAATGGTGCAACTCCAGACGGCGCTGGATTAGATAACCTCGAGGCTGGGCCTCGTCTGGTGGAGCCAGCCCTCTCCGCAATTGCGTGAGATAAGCCACTTCAGCTTTCCCCTGAACATTGATACTCGGCAGTTAAAGGGCTTTTATATGCAACGTTGATTTCCCCTCTCTCCTCTAAAAACTTTCTGAAGTTGTAGACTACTGCTTTAAATGCATTTATGTGTCTACGCCGCCATTCTCCCCTAAGTCCCAATCAATGCAGCCGTCTTTCTGCTTAGCAACAGAGATCATGCCACCCTGGTCTGCTGCTCTCTACAAAGTCTCTTCATTAACTACAGAAACAAGTTCAAGGCCACGTCTTTGAGTGCTCTCGACCACCACCTGGACACGGCTTCTTCTGACAGCACATTTCCACCAGAGCCTTGAAACCGCCCCCCCGCAGAGGGCATTTCCCGAGTCCCTCCGGTGGCACACAAAATGAGGTGGAGCCCAGCTGTGTACCTTCCCCCTCCGCAGATAAGAAAGATGAACCTTGCCCCTTCCAGATCTACAGGGAGAAATCATCTCCAACACGTTGATTACCTTCGGCCGGCCCTTCTGGCTGCCCCCCTCTCTCTCGCCCACCCACACTCACACATCAGGAAGATGTCGGGCTCTTGCCTTGCACTATGAAATCCGGCAATACTCTAGTACTGCAGGTGATGGGCTCTGTGTAACTACAGAAAGTGATCCAATATCCTGAAGACTCCCTCCGTCTTGGACCGAACAGTATTTAACTTCACTTCTTGTGTTATTATTGTCACTTCAGTAGGATACTGAATCGTGCCTACTTCACCTCCCAGCTTCTCTCTCTCCCATGCAGGTGAAGGACACACAGTCCTCATGGACCCCTCCAATATTCTGCTGTTACTTCCTCGCAGCCTCAGTGTTTCGCCTTTACAGATTTAAGTATCTTTGAAAACAGTGTCTCCGTTGCGCTCCACGCCAATGTTGGAAGGCCTCTCTGCAAGCAAATCTGCGCTGCCACTTCTCTCTCAGTCCAGGGATACCTGCTTTGAGAAAGGGCAGGACCCGAAAAAGCTGGGCCAGAAACCAGCACGGGTCACGATGCTGCTATACCTCTCCCACGGTTTCCAAAGGTTATGACAGTTTGCTAATTCAAATTATGAGACCCTGACTCTCGTCCATTTTAAAACACATTGAAGATATTAGGCAAAGTGTTCTGCATGAAGGTGACCTATTCAAACTCCTATAGGATGGGCAATTCTATCTGTAAGACTTCTGTTAAAGTCAGTCACACAGCCCTGACCCCGCACTGTAAGACAGCACTGGCTGGAACCTCCTCTTTTGGCAAGCACGCCTTACAAAAATAAAAACGCCCCCCTCCACCCCACATCCATAAACATGATGGCTCTGTGACTCCAAATCCAGGTCTGCATTTAATTTTTAGTTTTAAAATAAACAAATGAAACTTTTTTCCAATTATCATTTAACATATATTCACACACTTGACTGTATAGTAACACAACAAAAGACAGCTCTTCAGCTGGCACAGATTAATTAGCTCCAATGATTGCTGGAGCTGATTTACACCAGAAACTGAGAATCCAGTCCAGAATTTAGTTCAGTGTCATGGAGAAAAAGCATGGGGTGGGTGGGATGTGGAGGGAAAAATCTTACAAAGCTAGTAAGCTAACCCACTATTTCACATCTCTCTGCTACGACATTTATATAGAACAGCTTCGATAAAGTTTAGAAGATCAAACATTTTCCTCAATCTTCACAGTACAAAATGTTCTATGTCCTTTTAATGTGACACATTAAAACAGGATATAAGAAATTTCAGCCCATCAGGTCTCGTGAACACCCTCCTCATCCTCTGGACAGTGCTGCTTCTCCAGAAGTTCTGAGTGAGAAATTTAGCTATGTCATCTAAAAGAAATTAAGAAAGTCTGGAAGAAACATGTGCAACTTGCATATTACCCATTACCACAACTAGGATTTATGAAATGGTAAGAGAAATCACTGGTTTCTTTTCCTTTTCTTTCTTTTTCCGCTTTTTTTTTGCAAACACTAAGTTTTAAAATTGAACTGCCTGGCCTAACGAACACTTTCTATGTAGAGGAGGAATGAAAAAGCATTTCAGCTTGTGAGGGATGAGACTTTACGTGAGTGAGGGACAACATGGGTTAAAATTCACCTTGCTTCTCACTCATCTACAATGGATTTTTGGAGAACGACGGACATCTGGAAATCAGTTTTACATAGAAAAATAGAAAACAGGGAAGAACTAGGAAGATGAATAAAGGCTCATCACAGACACAAAAGACCAGAGCAAAAAGAAGCTTGGATTTGGGTATTCTTGTCTGGCAAGGAGGCAGGCAGTAAGGCTAATGAAGCATTTGCGATATGGGACGTATGCCAGCGTAACAAAGAAGATGTGCATCAGCTCTGCAGATGTGCCAAAGCCCCCAGAGCAAAATAATGACATAATCACCATCAGTGTCACAGACCAGACTGTACACAAGGTGACATGGGAGAGAATAAATAAGAGTCTTTAGAGGCCTGTAGTACACACACGGGAAGGAATAGCCATTCCTCACAACTGCCACAAGAGAGTGGCGAGATGTTGGGTACAATGCGTGCAGCTAGGAAAAGAAATCTTGAATTGTGCAAGGCTAACGCACTATAAATTGGTGCTTTTCTCGATCTCCAGTTGACGTTTCAATTCCCACTACCCCTTGTTGAATGCAAAATGAAATGGCAGTAGAAGTCGGAAGAGTTTGCCAAGTTTTGTTTTGGTTTGGTTTTGGGGTTTGTTTGTTTTTTTTTTTTTTTTGGAAGGGGGTTGTTTTGTTTGAGAAGAGGATGGAGCAATAAGGATGAGTACCGGTAAATAATTGTAAAAGAAAAAACCACAGAAAACAAAAACCCGAAAACAGAACACAGCACACCACCACTACATGCACACACGCGCACAGGCACAGAAACCCTGCACCATTCAGCTGGAACAATCCTAGGATTCCCCCAAAGCAAAATTAGAAACAAATGAGGATGGGTTTTGATTTTTTTTTTGGGGGGGGTTGTGCCTTCTGGTTTACTGCTATCCATGAACTAAACCAGGAAAAATCCCACCAAAATATTTTTCCACGCTGAAAGACAAGATTACTATTTTATTGATCAGTAATAAAACACCGCTTAGGGCAATTTAGTACTTAACATGTTATTTGCGGTGGGGAGTAATCTGAAAAGCTCCGAGTAGCCTTAAATCATTTCACAACTGCTCTTCCTGCATAAAAGCAAGTGTTCTCCTCCATAGAGCTGTGCGATTTTGTGGTATATATTTTTACAGGACTTTTGTCAATTTTTAAAGGGAACATCCGTTTGATAAAGTAGAACACCACTGTTAGTAATCCACAGGCCTAAGTGGGCAAACTGTGAAAGAGCAGGAGATAGGCTGAAGGCGCCAACAGGACTCTCGCAGAAGGAACACTCAAGTACGTAATTGTTTGCAGGATCTGGCCCTACAAGAGGAGCTCAGAAGAACAAAGCACTTGGCTTCACCAGTGTCCCTTTTCATTGCTTCTAATGAAAGATTCATAAGAATAACTTTAATTTTTTATGATCTTTTTTTGCATTACTGTATTAGCTGCATCTACTTTGTATGCAATTTCTTCTTAAATACAGAAAACCTGTTTCAAAATGCCAGGCATAATAACTTAATCAGTACAATAATTCATCTTGATTGTTGTGTGGTCCTTCTTAACAGTAAGAAAGTGAGATGGAGCCCAGAAAATGTTTTATATGATTATTCCTTTTCATTGCAAAGTGATGTATTTATGAAGAATGCAGGTGAAGGTCCAGAGTGGAGTTCTTTTCTGGTTTTTTTTAGACAAAAAAAATTATTAAAACCTCCCTAATTTGCTAGTTAAATTGTTCAGTGGAAGAATGATTGTATTTGTCCTTTTTGGCTTCGCCCAATTAATTGGAGCAGTAACATAATGATTGTTAATAAACAGCTCTAATTTGACTGTACTTCTTGCCTATCTACTAACCGCACCATATCTTTGTTTAGCGTATCATCAGGGAAAACAAGCAAGCATGTATATAATTTTGTTCCGTTGTATATGAAGTTTAATAATTATGCCACAGAGGATTCTAAATTAATCGCAGAAGGCACAAAAATATTAATAATCTGTTTAGCAAACTCCGGCATCTTTGCACTTTGATGCTAGGAGCAGAGACAGTATGAACTGTGGCAGTTTTTTAAATTGGGCGAGTGTTTGTTTCTGTTGCAGCTTATACCAATGTTTTCTTTTATGATTTTCTACTGTGCACCTTTCTTCCCTCTAAGAGAAAAAAAGCAAACCACAAAACAAAACCACAGAACAACTCAACAAACAAGCCTGTGCTTATTTGGGTGCATTTCGATCAAAGCTGACAGATCGAATTTTTCATTTATTTACCAAAGTTTCATTGCAGCCATTCTTCATAATTACAGCAGTGGGTTGTTTTTTTTTTTTCCC
The DNA here is from genome assembly GCF_030936135.1 of Gavia stellata. Taxonomy (NCBI): domain Eukaryota; kingdom Metazoa; phylum Chordata; class Aves; order Gaviiformes; family Gaviidae; genus Gavia; species Gavia stellata. The sequence goes on from NC_082595.1 coordinate 9,813,373, forward strand.
CCTTGAATAGGAGAGAAGGGGTTCTGAGAAAGTTTTTAATTAGCTAAATAGGTCTGTGTAATCTAGATGAAATAAACACGCCTGTTTGAAAGGCTTGTTAGAACTTTTCCAGCCATTTAATCCATAGATGGCTGAACACAATGATACCTTCCACAGAAAGCTACAGCCACCACCAGCAGCTGTTAGAAGAGAGCTTGCTCCCTGCTCCTATTGATAACCCTTTGTGGAATGAAGAAAAAGAGCTGAGGGAAGGAGAACTGAATGTCAGACAATAGACATCGCTACACACACTGTCTCTGAACTTTCCTCATCTCTGAAGGACAATTAATTATGAAGGCCTTTGGGGTAGGTCGAAGCAAGGGAAAACCTACTGCTGGCCCAGCACTCCAGCCGCTATCTCTGTGTTTGTTAAATGGTTGTGCCTGTTGGGGAACCAGAGTAGCAGCCACCAAAATAGCCAATAGATCATTTAGGAAAAAAGAGCAAAAGATTTTTTTTATGTGTGTCTGTCCTTGTATAATTCTATTCTCACTGTGAAATCATCCATACACAAAACACAAGGACAATTTTTTTTTTTTTTTAGAAGAGCCACAGGGTAGGTTACAGTCAGAAACGGCCTCTCAGTGGTGTGTTAAAAAGGATGGTCTTTTCACCAAATCATTTCACAGAGGCAAAACAGACAAACACAAAGAGTTGAGACTTTTTCTCCTACATTAAATAGAGTAACTGATAAGGTCAGACATATGATACCTAAAGACATGAATCTGTGAACTCTTGAAGTCAAAGGACTTCTCTGTGCAAAGGAACAATCTTTCAAAGGAAATAGATCATAGAACTCCACTGAATCCCCTTTAAACTTTATGAAGCAGGAGGAGAAAAAGCTCTAAGTAGGGAAGCTTGACAGAAGAGCCTTGAACTATTTTCTGAAGGAAAGATGAGACCCTCCCTAGGCTGCCACAAAACATCTTTTTTTTTCTAAAGGCTCTTCTGAACTTTGATATGTGCCAAGACACCGCTATTGAAAGCTGTATAATTATGTGCTATAGCCACTGTAGAAAATGCTTTGTTCACCACAACAAAGAACAATAAGCAAAGTAAAGTGACATTACACTGTATCTTTTTCTTTAAGAATGTTGAGAAAGGTCACGGTACGTTATAACTAATAAAGCTGTTGAGTAAGGAAGTTTAAAGTTGATCTTGCTGTGCTTAAATGTAACCCAATGACAAAAAGGCAGAGGGAACTAAAATTGTAATGACATTAAAAAATAGATCATGTATCAACGTGCCAACTTCATTATACAAACACCTTGAATCCAAAGGACACAAACAGCAAAACTGAGTGTAGTCCTGCAACACCATTCCTCTTGCGATTCTCTCCCTAATGGTTTCCAACTACAATCTGCAAAACTGCAAAAACTGATTAATAAGCATTAATTGATACATGCAATGCATGGACCTTCTACTGCAAGCCATGGATTTTGTTACTTGATTAAAAACCAGGTTCATTTCCCATGCAGTTTCAAGGAAAGCTCTGCTGTTTCACAAGACAGCCTCTGCAAAATTTAAAAAAAAAAAAAAAAGGAAAGAAAAAAGGCCTGAGGGCATCAGTTAAATTCCCTGAAACCAAGATTTTTAAGTGAAAAAGAAGTTCCATTTAGACACCTGTGCTTCGGTTTTTCTTCAGAGGAATCAGGACAGTTACATTTGCTATTCTCAAATTGCCAAAGCAGCTTTACTCTCCTTGCTGCACATCACCAGACAGCAGCCTTCAGACTTTGTCTTTAAGAAAGCTGAGGACGATGTTGAAACACTGCAACAATAAAGCCCTTGAAGGAGGAAGTATACAGCTGAGGGAAAAAATGCGAGGGAGTTTAACAGTGAAACAAACAACTGTCCCGTTAGGCTGTGCCCACTGCTGGTACCACCAGAAGTGCAGAGACTGCCACAGTAGAGCAGTCTGTATGGAAAGAGCAGTCTCCGAGATGGAAGCCAGCAACTTACGGACCTGATTTTCACTTCTCTTGAGGCCGCTTTGCACTGCTCTGGTTGTGTAAAGGGGGTTTAGGGTGGTTATAAACGGTACTTTACAGTGCCTGTGTATCACAAAACCACTCATAAGTGGCCCTAGTTTAAATAAGAATCAGGTTCAAAGGCTTTAATTCTCCTTTTGATGAACACCAATTCAGTTCAAGATGAATCCTGCAGATGAAACTGGGGAAGAATACAGGTTCCTAAAATAAGCACATGAGTGGCCAGAATTTTCGATAATATAGGATGTCTTAATTTTTGGATGCAGTGCTGGGCACACTTCATTTTCAGGGAATGGACCATCGAGGACCTCCTGACAAAGTGACTCTCATTAATAGATCTCCAGTTGAGCATCCCAAAATGGAATTGGCCTAAAACCATCATCACTTCTGAAAATTTTGGCAGCCAATGTTCCTCTCAAGGGTTCATAGGCCGCTTATGTGACTGGGTTATTACTTAGATTTTATAGGTGGTGTTATTTGAATCGTTTTACATAATCTCATTGATTTTTATGGGACTAACTCAGAGTGCCTTAAGTTAAACATTCTGCTAAGACTTGAGTACAACTGGTCTTAATTAGGTTTTTCCCACTAGTATGGACTTCCCCTGCCAAAAGCAGAGCAAACTTCTTAAAAATGGTTTTCTCCCCTTCGAAACGATGACACGTGCCATAACTAGCGCTATGAAAAGAGGCAATCATCACGTCAAGCCCCACTGTACCAAAACTGCATACAGTGTATTTGTGCAAATAACGCAGCTTGGCAGACGTTTCACTATTGTGATCAATCTCAATAACTACGTCTGCAAAATCGGGCGAGTTCCCGTGAAGCAGCAGGCAGGCTGAGCTCAGAAAGATGGCGTGTGCGGGGGCTTGCTTTGCTGCTCATTTGCTCGCTCCTACGCAGAGGAGCGTGGCGGGTGTAAGGAGTAGGCAGGAGGGCACAGAGCGAAATCACTAGCACAGAGAGACCCTGAGACTTCAGAACTAAGACTGAGTCGTTAAATCCCACAAGGAAAAGGAACGGGCATCATGCAGAGAGACGCTAATACACGGAGAACGACTGTAACTACAAAAAAATGCCAGGGAACAAGGATGATGGAGGAGGAGTGGGAGCCAAAGCAAGGCTAAAATCCAGGTATTGTCCTCGGGCCAATTTCTTTTGCTTGTTGTAAGTACATAAATCGAAAAAAAAATCTTACTTATGGTTTCTAACCATATTTTTATTTTAACTCGCAGCATGGTGTCCCCCTTGTTTGAAATCATCCTGCCACAGTCACGACTGTGAGCTCTGATGATCTGTGTTAGGATGGATTTTGACAGAGAGTTATGAAATTATTTGGGATATTTTTTTTTTCTTTTAATGCATAGCAACAATACCTGACTTTAATTATTGCAGCTGGAATTCAAAAGCCTATGGCAACACCACAGATGAGACAGATATCAAGTGGCACAGCAAGCTGTCCTCTCTTTCTGACCAACTTCGGCATTTGTGCTGGGACACTGACATTTGTGGCTTTCGTTCACCAGGACAAGCCACCTTCTCCCTCCCTGGAATAACGGCCCCACAGCAGAGAAGCATCTTCACCTTCCACAAAAAAAATAGTGGGGCTTTTTTCCCCCCCTTTCAAAACTCAGTTTCAAATTGCTCTGTGCAGCTCAGCACAGGTTTCTCCAGCTAACCCTACTGTGAGAGAGAGAAATGTGGAACTGGCTACACACATACTCACACGTGCACACAAAACACAGGCAAAGTTGCATCGCACTGGAGGAGGCGTTGTATCTGCCTCTGGCTCACAGCCACAAGGGTACGATGGCAAAGCTAAAAACGATAGGACATGTGTTTGTTAAACATCTTATTTGACTTTGCTACAAGCTGTCGGTTGCAATGCGCAGGGATAGGAACACAGTATCACAGATTCCTGAGCAGATCAATGGCACAGCCTGATACAGACCCAATGCACGTTTTAGCTTTATCATTTTTTCCTAATAGTCAATTTAACAGTAGTAAAGTGTATGCACAGATTTCACCCAAGAAGAGATAAAGGGGGAGGGTTTAGGAATAGTAATGTAAGTGATTTAAGAGAAACAGCATATCAGACTAATCAGAAGATCAGCAAAGCATCATTGAAGTATGAGAGGAAGGAACTTTGATGATGCTAAATATGGCAAATGCTCAGTTTGCTAAATCCGTTAGGATCCAATTTCAACATTACAGTACTTGTCATTTTTACTTTGCAGCTTGTGGGGGAGGGGCCGGGCATTTATCAGGAAAAGTTACACTGGCAACATTAAAAACTTCACCCTCCAGTTTAATGATTGCGTAACTACTGGATCTTCAGTGCAAAACCAAGATTTAAGCCTCTAGGATATTCTCATTATACTACATAACACAAGAAAGACTGAGGGAAAGAATCTGCAAATCATCGCCGTTTGTAACATCTCTTTCCCTCCATGATGGGAGAAAAAAACCCAAGAGGCTCCTTTCCTACAAGCTGTTAGACCCCTTGGCTGAGAAGACGAGACTGCAATCACTAGCAGTGCTACACATACAAGATTTATATTTTCTTATCTACCTGAAAACACCTATATGTCCCCCACAATTCTTTCACTGAAGTAATCCATTTACATTAACCCTGCAACTAACGTTTTGAAAAGGAGTAATAAGTGCCTGAAATCATCATGGTTACAAGAACTTTTGAGGGCAAAGAACATTTCAATCCACGTTCTGCAAACAGAAAAAAAGTTGCATTAAAAAGAAAAAAAGCTCGAGGGAATTTAAGCACATTTTGACAGAAAAAACTTGGTCACACTTATCTCCTTACGCATTTCCTTTTCTCTTCCTGTGTTTAGCTATTATGCCTTGGCATACAAGCAGACCCACCTCCCAGGGGTGGGAGTCTCCTGTCTTGTGTGTGCGTGAGTACCTCACAGGGCCAGAGCCCTCAGGACGGCCTGGGGGAGCCACAGCACACCAAACATGAAGTCTGGATGTTGTCATCAGACGCAATGAATGGAAAACACCTCGAGGAACACCCTCTTCCCCCCTCTTTCTTCATCTGCCCCTTCCATGCAGCCATTCTTCCAGAAAACTCTGCGTGCCCAGAAGAGGGGGAAGGAGCTGAGACAGCCGAGAAAGTCTTTGCTTAGAGACTTTTTTGCATCATCTGAACTTATGTGCTGTGAAAACAAGCACTGCTAAAAATCCCTCGGAAGGATTTTAGGCAGGTAACCACCCTCCTTATGCTGACAAATGTCACTTTTGCTACAGGAGGGGGCTCATTATGCAACTTGACCCCGAGTGAAAGGTGCAGACAGAAAAGAAATAATTAATAATTAGTACCACCATCGCTTTCCCACTCCACTTCACCAAGAGATGGGATTACTCGAGCCTCCCCCTCACGCACACCCTGTTCAAATGCATCATTACATCTGACTACCTGAACAATGCAAACTGCCATCCTCAGCAGGGAGAAACACTCTCCCGTGGTATCGCCGAGGGTCAGCATGTTAATGATAACAATAGTCTGCTGAGCTACCAGGCTGGCCTGTAAACAGGAATCTTAATCAAAGCCACAAACCCGTTACAGCAGAAAACAGAGAGCATTTACTTCGAGTACTCATTTTATCCTGCAGCTTGGCAAAACAAATGCATTTTAGTTCTATAAATCAAATGAATGAAAGCAGAGGAAGGTAACTGCAAGTATTTGATCATGCAATTACAGAGCTTTAGAAGAGCTGTGAGGTGACTTCTTTCACTACTGCCCCTCCTAAAGGAAACTTCAAAAAGTCGAAACTAAGAAACTTATCCAAAAAAGTGCTAACTTTTATCTCTTGACAAGTCCTAGTGAGGCATAAGTCTCCAGCTACCAGGGCTAAAAAGATTAATTAGCATCATTCAGAGATGTGGAATGCCCAAATTCCACCCGTCACGGCCACAACAAAAAGGTACATTATTTTAAAGGCAGCCTGGACCACAGAGTGACTCACACACACACAGAAACAAAGATCGGTGCCTACCTCAAAATCAT
>NC_082595.1:9824429-9831929 GCF_030936135.1 Gavia stellata
AACTGCTCCAAAATGTTCTTGGAAGTACATTTCTACCACCACAGAAATCTCTTTTTTTAATAGGATACATAGAATGGAAACTGGTTTATTTACTGTAATAATTATTCTTACTTTGCTCTAAAATTTCAATGATTTTTTTATTTTTAATTTAAAAACACCCCCCTTCCTCAGCTAGGCACGAGCAGGGTACACCTCAAGAGGAAGAACAAATGAATAAAGTCAGCTGCAACCTTTGTGTACCCAAAAATATTATTAATCTCTAATATGTTAATGTGATACCATTTGATGAGCAAACAGAGCATGCAGTAAGGGGAGGGGGGGGGAGAGATTTTCTTACCTTTACGTCTGAGAAGTAAGTTTTCAGCATATTGGAACTTGGGTACCGGGTGTAAAAGAACATGAGCTTGGCCTTTTTCAAGTGATTCGGTGACAAGCCTTCCTGCATGTAGGATTGAATTAGTAAAGGAAAATGATGTTCTTGAGAAAGCTGTTTCCGAACGTACAGAGCTAGCAAAGTGCCCCCTTAAATACTCTGCAGTTCCCCAGACTACATTTAAATCGCTGTACTGTAATTTTCTGTAAAATGGCTAACCGAGGGATGCAAGGCCATGTAACTTAAACGCTGTATTTCCTATCAGTTTTGGTGCTGGGTCTTGGGAATCTTGCAAGTTTACGGCTTGTGTACCATATGTATGTTCACTTGTTGCTAAGGAAACAAACGCACGAAGCATGTGCTGCAGGAAACTTATCGGAAGCTTTTTCTCCCTCTCCTTTGCAATTCCAGCTGAAGTTTCTTTTTCTCTGTGTTGTGCCACTTGCACGAAATAAAGCTAATGCATGTGAGACAATCGGAGGCGCTTTATCATTTTGAGCAATGCTTTATACAGGCAGTACGTTTCACCTGTTTCATTTGTGTCAATAAATTTTAACATCTTGAGTAACTCTCTCTAATCCTGCTGTTGCTTTGCTCCAGTGGCTGCCTTGCAAATCAAAGTGAAATCTGTCGTAGGCAGAGCCCCTCTGCCGCTCAATCCCCCCGCCACAAACTTGTCGCCTCCTGATTTACACAGTTAACTCCTCGGAGAATGAAGCCGTATTTGGGGCTAACCAATCAATAAATGTGGGCTAGCAGATCAATAAATGGCCACTTACCCTATAAGGCAGCCTATTTATCCTGGAAACATCATTACCTTTTAAATCTGTAAACAGAAGCAACTAAAAGAGTTCCCAAGGGAATGTGAAGCTAACCATAACAATCTCGGCTTGCTGATTTTTCTCCCAGCTTCTTGGCTCTCTTTTGTGTACTGCGTGCTAGGACGGCTCTGGTCACATCTGTGCCGCAGGCTGGCCCTGCCATTTCCTCAGCAAATTAATGGCTTTATAATTTATCAGAAATGAAGATGCACGTGGAGAAAATCAATGTGGCCCCCACAAGGTCAATTAAGGGTTCTTCCCAGAAGCTTCTCTAAGGACTGCTTCTCCTAAACACAATTGTTGAAAATTTCACTGGGTTCACACCTTACAGTGCGGGGAAGGTCAACCAAGTTGACAGATGCGCTGCAGCCAAGGTGCCTCTTCCACCTTACGGCCGGGCGCACGTCAGCACAGAACATCTCATTCCAGGCCTCGAGACGGGAAGCCCAGACTAATTTTTATCAGCAGGCTACTGATGATTAGCTAGGCTTTTTCAGCAGAACTCCGTCTCTTCTAATTCGTGAAATCTGCTGAAAACCTCTCCCTTTATTTCAGTTACAATAGTAATTTTTAGATTGGAAAAATGTAGCATTTAAAAAAAAGTCATTGACAATATTAGTTTAAAAACCTCTTATTATCTGCAAGTACACAGAAAACGGCTCAGCTGAACTTGCATTTTGTTTTAGATGCTTAATGATTACAAAGAAGATAATTTATGACTGACATACTTCTTGTGCCAAGAGAAGAGTTGAAAGAACCTCCAGTTACCTCCATTAGACTGATAGAGAAGTCTAAAAGAGCATTACACTCTGCAGTGCCATCTGTCAAAATACGTAAGTGAAATAATAGTAGCAAGCTGTCACCTATTGCTTAGTGATAAGAGTTTTAGACAAATCAAAACTTCTACACCAGAAAACCATTTTGTTTTACGATCCTTTCAGGAAAGTAGGGGTCCTAAGGGGTACTCCAGTAAGTAAAAGAAAAAAAAAAAATCCTAAGTCTCCTTCATTTGCAATTCCTCTGATGCTGACAACATGTTAATATCAGGTTTGGCGCATATTCTCTTTCAATGCAAGCTCAAAGATGGACTTAAACTTTCAAAAAAAGCTCTCATATTTGCTGGATTTAAGCATATTAGACAGTTGTCTAAGCATTCGGATTCCTTCTGCATTTAGGATTTTTAAATATTTTCTGCTCTAATACCAGAGGATATTGATATTGAATGAAACATGTATTAAAAGATGTTCTGAGACTCAAATTCCCAGAAATCCATTTTTTATTAAAATTATACTTGTTCTTAAGCACTTGGCAGCCTTAAAGCGAGATCAAATATGCAACAAATCTGTATATCTTGATCCTAAGGTTAACGCTTTACTGTGATAAAAGATATGATCCGTAATAATCTAGCAAAAAATAGTTAATGACAGACTTAAGAGCTAAGAATTAGATAACCCATTGCTATTTCAGAAAAAAACTGAACTGACCAATTGCTTAATTTCCTTTTTAAGTGCTTGGGCTGAAAAGCAACTGTTCTTCCAAGAAAGCACTAGCTGTTTCCAGGATACTTACACACGCACAATGACTCATGATGAAATAGATTCAGTAAACATACAGCTGTACCGAACACGAGCTAAGCCCCATTCAAGGCCAGGAAAGAAAACGAGCACAAATAAATATTAAGGAGGTAAAGGGAGGAGGGGTGCCGAATGGAACGCAAACAAGCTCTGTCCCAGCAGCTCGTGTGGCTTGCCTCAATTCTCTTAGCTATAGCTTTGTGAAGACAGATGACATTCAATTCTATGGGTAATGCAAAATAGACAATAACTGCTGAAACTTGAGCCAGCTGCCAGGTGTAAAAAAAAAAGGGGGGGGGGGGAGAAAAAAAAAGGAGAGAAAGAAAAGATGATAAATCCATAAATTAATGAAAGACATCTGCTCGGGAACATAAAAGATCAGAGGAACAGTGTACTGCAGCTGAACCTAAAGCGGTGTTCAAACAACCTGAGTCTCAGCATCGTGCGTTTACACAGTACAATGCCGCCGCACCTAACACAGCAGCAGCGGCAAAGAGGCAAAACGCTCAGAAATAGGAAGTGAAAGACCGGGAACGAAACATATACCCGCTCTCGTGCGTTTTAACTGGAGAAGCACAGGGGTGGCGTTGCACGGCATTTGACTCATTTGCACTTCAATCCTCCCAGGTAACGCTGCTCTTTCGCAAAAATATTTTTCAGCGATGATCTTTCACTGCTGTGAAAGCTCCCACAAATGCTCTAACAGGCTTTTCTAGCCCACACGTGTATTGAGCTGAAGGAAAAGAGGTAAGAATAGGCTGCATCAGGTAAAAAACCTGCACTAGCAAAGCCAAGCTGCTCCTTAAGTTACACCTCAGGTGCTTTTAATCAGCAAAGCTCCAAATCGCTGTATCAGAGCAACTTCAAGACCCTTCAAGGAACAGGCTGGCGGGAAAGTATTCGTTCATCACCCAGGTTTTATCAACAACAGAGTTATCCAATCACTCTTTTTTTTTCTTTAAGTTTAATTAGTTTAATTCTAGTCAGATGTAATAACTCCTCATTTCAAAATGTTGTAATTCACTAATTATAGCTTTCGTATATTGGGACTGTGAAACTCATTCCAGTTGGATTGGAATTCTGTTGAAAAATAAGTAAATTGTAGAAAGTTTCACGAACGTTTTAAAGCCCTCCTGCCAGGGCGAGCACGCTAAACTTCTTCACCTTTACAGATGTCTTGACAGCACACAAACTACTGTTGTGCTTCAATTTTGATCTATGCAAATGTTTTGGGACTGAACAAGGCTATTTTTCTTGAGATGCAAAGAGGATGCATGACAAAGGAAGACCATGCAGAAAAACAATTCGCTGTCTGTTTCTTTTGGAATTTGAATAAAACTTAATATTTGATTAAACAGATTAGTTTGCAAAGATACAGACTGCATTCATGACCAAGATGGGAATTCATGCTGCAGGTGCATCTTATCTTGTTTAGCAACATACGCAAACATTAACCATTTCCTTCTGCAATTCAGCAAAGAACGATCAGATGCATTTTACAGGCGTTGGTTAGGGAAAAAAAAAAAAAAAACCAAACCCCAAAAAACCAAAAAACCAGACTGGTTCAGTGCTTTAGCCTACTACTAAAACCCGAACTTGGCTGTATCTGCTAGTCTTATGTTCTCATCCTGGCTGTATTGTCCAGGAAAACAGATGTTGCTTTCTGCAGGGAAGAAAGATCTGCTTCTCTCAAGAAATATATTCCCTATATATGCACATTCAACCATGTAAAATAAAAGTGCCGCAACAGAATGGACCACAAACAAACCAACCTCCATACTGCACCTTTCTCTGGAAACTGCAAGCTACCCGGACAAACAAGCCGCTGCTAGAAAAAAACATCTATCCCCACAGCTGAGCCGTATACCAGGGTGCACGTTGTGTAGAAGTGCTCTTTCATAAACCTGTCTGTCCCAACAGGTCTGTATCTAAACCCAGATCGAACCGCAGCCTGCAATAGCATCTAGGTGGGAAAGTTAGAGCGCTCTCACAATGGAAGGGGAAGAAGCGGGGGCAAGGGAGGGAGCCACTACCCTCAGCGTTAACCCCGGCTAAGCCTGGGAGCGGCAGGGGACCCTCGTACCCGTTTCAGCAGAAGCAACAAGCTCCGTTAGCGACCACCAGTGAGACTGAGCAGGAGAAAAGGGGAGAAACAGCAGGGCTGAGGGAGAGATGCTCCACGGGTGGAGAGGATCACGTGCAGCCCCAGAACTACCCCTGGTTCACACGCTTGGCATTTTTCACCTCTGCTCACTCCTCTCCCAGGATGGGAGAACTACTTTTACACAAAAACAATTAGTATGCCACTGTACTAAGAAATTACTTAATTGCTCTGGCCCCAGTCTTGCCCTCGGCTGCCACTCCTGCTGACCTCAGGGCTGCTTTCCGAGCATCGCAGCTTGCATTTCAATGTGCAGGAGACATTTTTGGTTTGGATCTCCCAAAGCAACTGGCAGTAACTGTGTGTGATGCTGGATTTAGACCAACTCCTCCATTTTGCCATACAGTGTATATAGCGAGGAGAGGACTTCCCAGCTACCAATGCAGCAGAGAGATCCTCTTTCAGGAAAAAGGTCCCTCAAACATCACGTCCACTACCAGCTGGCTCTTGAAAACACCAACAGCTAAGGAAGGTGCTTTCAAACCAGGAACACTTCTCCCTATAGAAATGGAACTATTAATACAGATCAGACAGCAGTAATTCTTGACTCGGACTTGACCTAAATGAGAACAAAGACTGCTGGTGATGGGCTCTGGACCTGCAGCACCCGCCTTTGTCCCAGTGGTGCCCACTGCCACGGGATGGATGGAAAGTCCAGGTAACCAGCAGGTCTTGAGCCCTGCCAGCACCCTCCTGAGGATTTAACACATCTACAGGAAGTGTGGTTAAATTAATCTAAAACCACCAGAGTTATTAATCGCCTAGAAGATACCCAGTGATGGGGCACAGCCTCGGGCATCTGCCTTCACATGCTGCCCCTGGAAAGGGGACAAGTTCCTCAGCATCGCTACCGTTACTCAGGGAGGGGCAGAGTTACTCAGTCGCAATTACTTTCCTCAACTTGGGAATGAGATTAGCTGCATCTAAGGCTCTGTGCTTGTGCTGTTGCCTTCTGCTGCGGTCTTGGAGTTGGTAAAAAACGTCCATCTACCCTTCATGCAAAATCCTCAACTTTAGCATTGGGCAGACATGGTATTTTATTCACTTTTAATATGACTGTACTTGGGAGAAAAATCTTTTGACCAAAAAGCACATTAGGGGAAAAGATGGAAGGAGTGGGAGGTGCTATTGCTAAAAAAGAAAAAAGATATAAGAAATCTAGTACTAGTTTCCAGGAGGGGAAGGAAAAAAAAAAAAAAAAATCATTACTATGTCTGGATATGCCTAAATAAAGGCAGAGATGGATTTTTTTCCCCTAACTAAAGCCTGCTATTGAGCTAAAAAGAGAGATTTTATTATCATCTTTTTTTTTTAAGCAGGCAAAGTGTCCTGTAAATTTAATACAGCTGAAGTTTTATATTTAATTGTTCTCTCTAGCTTTCCAAAATAATTTGCTTTGTGTATGTTAGGACAAAAGATTTCTGTGTATGGCTGAACAGAGGTTAATCATGCATAGCAGGCAGCTGCACAAGGGCTGAGGAACAGACCTCTGGGTGGGGGAAAAGAACTTGATGCAGCCTGAATATATCAGTACCTGTGTCTTTTGTGCTTCGTTTCCTTTATGCACTTGAGAGCTGAAGGCTCACGATGACCGGACCGTGGCTCTCTGCGAGCCCCTGCCACACCACCATTAACACGGGTCGCGCGTTGGCCTGGCAGGGGAGGGAAAGGAGGCGGCCGTGGCTTGACCGGTTTTTGGCCGAGGGGGATGTCCCCCTCGACCACCTCCCCGCCTGGGGAAGGACCCACCAGCTCAGGGAAACTCACTGGCACCCGGGTCGTGGGCTTGGCTCGCTTTCCGACCCCACGGGACGGTCTAAAAGGCCTGGGGAGGGCCGGTGGCTTTTTTCCGTGAACGCCGTTGCTGAAGGAGCGCCGTGAGACGACACCCGGCACTTGGGTGGCCTCACCGAGCCCCTGCCCACTCCCCCGCCAGCGCCCCACTCCCGCAGCACCCGGGCAAAGCCCCGGGGCACGGGCACGGCCCCTCGTCCTCTCCCACCGGCCGCCAGCGGGTTATCGCTCGTCTTTCAAAAAGGATATTGCACTTCCCGAATAGGGCGAGATTTCGGACATGTCTTGCAGGTCGCCGCACTCGGACTTTATGAGGGACAAGGAGAGGCCCTCGGCGGCGCTGGGGGGGTGGGCTGGCGAGCAGGGGTGGTGGTTCATGTGGTGCGACGACATCTTGGTCCTCAGGCTGGTGGTCTCCCGGGTCAGGTCGAGGGATTCAGGGGAGGTGCGCTCTTTCCCCGGGAAGGAGGCCGACGGGGCGCCCAGGGGGCTTTGGAAGGGGTAGGCCATGAGGGGCAGCGGGAAGGGGTGGCGGAAGGAGGAGGTGGAGAAGCCGGCCGTGGCCGAGAGCGGGGACTGGTGCAGGGAGGCGTGATGGCCACCAGCCGGTGGGGCCGAGGCGGATTGGTCAGAGGAGTTTTTGCGGACGACGAGGGGCAGCGCCTCGGTTTGGTCAGTGGCGCTGGGCATGGGCACGCTGCCGAAGGTGTCGAGGGGGTTGGGGATGATGACGTCCCCGAAGCACTGCAGGCGCTGGTTAGCCGTGTGGAAGTTGTG
>NC_082595.1:14756929-14829429 GCF_030936135.1 Gavia stellata
ATAAGCCCATCAAGAACTGCATTACAGCCTTGGAAGTGGCTTGCAATTATGTAAACCTTCAGGTAAGATTATGGTATTTCAGAGGTCTGAAACAGTTGTTGATCTTAAATACCAAATATACAGCAATAGTTAGGCTGATTAGGGATAAAATTCTAGCCTTTGTTCTGAAGTTCCTTGCTCAGTGGATTTAATTCAGGCATTAAATCTCACTTGAATATAATTTATTTAATACAGCAATTTGGGACCTCACTTTTTTTTATAAGTAATGTTCAACTATTTATTGCTTGAATTAGTTTGTCTACAAACTCTGACCAACTCCTGATAATATTTGACATACTGTTCCATAGCTGTGATAGTATTTGACCTTAAGATTTCTTTTTGTAGTTATTAAGTGTTTAATCTTTAGTAGTATCGTTCACGCTAAGGAATATACTTAAGCAAGAACTGTCAGTATTTTTAAAATGCTTTCATGCAGTTTGCTCACTTTATCCATTTTTTATTTGCAGTTGAAAAATGAAGAAAAAGATACATATGAGGAAAACCTCCATTACCCTTTTCTTCTCATTTTAACCAAACACAGATAGAAGATGACACTTTTTTTTTTTTGTTTTAAGGTGGACTGCTGAAAATTAATCCATGTATGTGGATGGTCAAGGAGTGGGGAGGGTTCAGTTCCCCCCCTTTTGTTCCTGAGTCATCATTAGAGAAATATTTCTAATCTAAATGCTGAGGAAAATATCGTGGCTTGTTTCACAGTGTGTAAACATTGAGACATCTTTTTTTTTTAATCATTTTAGAACTTACTTTTCCAATTATATTCCAGCCTAAAACTGATCAGACTTCACATGTATGCATTAACAACGGTGTAAAGCTGGCTTCCTTCTCTTTTGTGCCTTTAAACTTGCATGTACTTTGTTAACCTCTTTAAATGTTATTTTTGGGATGTATTTGAAAATATGTGAATAATACACTTTGTGGGCTTATATAACTGGTTATAAAGTAGTAAATGCATTCACATTTAATTAGTAAGGAAATAGTTGTCTTAAGATCTTTTGAAAGTGCACCTATTGAATGCTCAGATTTTTCTGCCTTTTTTTTTTTTAAATTCCACTGTTGATTTTTCTATCCATGATTGAAATGTCCTCATTTGCTTCAGTGTTGAAGGGTTTTTTTCTGTATGCTTATATATGTTTTTTTCCAGCAGGACTTTTCCTCCTGTACATGTAGAAGAAATTATGCATCAGACAAAAGCCTCATAAACTGACCATTTGTCCTTTGGACACAATAGCCTGCCCAGCCCCTCTGCTCCTCCTCTCCAATTATGTGTGATTAGTCTCAGTGTGTTGTGTCAAGAAGGGGGAGTGTGCTGAGTGCTTATTATCTGTTTAGGTACAAGAAGAGCACATTTAGGTTCTGACTATGAATGGAAAGTGAGCCTTTATCAGGACTAAAATCTAAATGCTACTATCCTAGAAATCGCTTTTAAAAAAATACATCCTTTTCTGATAAATTCCGAGAAACACTATAACAACTAAAGGATTTTGTAGTGTGATCAAACTATCTCCCTCGAATTAGTTTATGTTGTGATACGTTGTGGCCCAAGTATTTGATAAACGTTTAATGTGACTTTTCTTGCACTGGGAAAGACAAAAATCCTACAAAGAAACAGGAGCAATTTCTTGTTTTCTTAACAGTTCAATAGTCCATTTTAATGACTTCTTAAAAAAACAACCTGGATCATTAAGGAATCCCATACAGTCTCTTAAACCACAACACTTTAAAAATTAAGAAAAAAGAGAGAGAGGCAGAGACCATGACTGAGAGAGGGAGGTACTAGATGCAAGGAAGTGTAGAGGATCATGCTGAAAGACATTAATTAAAGGAACTGCAGTTCGGCAATAAGCGTTCTTCCATATTTAACAAATTGGGCAGCATGTAAACCACAAGCTCATGAAAGTCCCTTTCTCTTCGCTCTTCTTCTCAAACAAATTTCTTCACTACCGGTTTGCATGTCCTTGTATTCAATACTTTTTATGCTCCATTAGAGCACCTAGATGGATCTCAGAAGGCATAGGTCAAGTCGCAGTTAGATCATACATTTCTTTCTCACAAAAACTTGAATTGCAATGCCAAGTGATGGGCTAACATCACAATAACAGCAATTTATTCCTCTTTTGATAAAAAGCAGACTATTCTCAGTGTTAGATAAAGACCAGGGGCAATGCAAACCAACCATTTATCATAGAACTGAGTTGTATGTCTCCCCTATAGCTGGTGTGAGTTTCATATTCAAACTCTTGTTGCAAGATACTTATCTAGTAAGAAATCAAAAGCGTTTAGGAGTAATTTAAAATTGCTGTGAAGGTGGTTTTAGTTTAATTAGCTTTGTTTTGTTTGTCCCACACAGCAGTGCCTTTGTTTTCTCTAAAAACATGTACAAGGAAATCTTTATAATCAACAAAGGAGTGTGAAAAATAGTGAAATAGTAAAATTTGTGAACCTTTTATTTTTGAGAGGGCTTGAATGTCTGCTGCACAATAATCTAATAAAGGCTGTTAGTTGCCAAAAATAGAACCAGTGTCACTGAAAATTGTGGTTTTAGCTCTAAGAAGAAAACAGTTTCACTCAAATTAGTAGCTGATAATTGCTTTTTATTTCTTTAGTGTCTGTCGTTTGAGTTGAAGGCTTTGCACAGGTGCTGCCATCCCTAAAGTGTGTAATTGATGGCTTATTTACCAAAGATGCATTTAGGCTTCATCCTGCAAACTTACATTGGAGCTCCACAGGCAGTGAAGTTACTCATCCACATAAGTCTTGCAGGTTTGGTCCGTGTAGATATTTTTACAGGTATATAAGCAAGCTCTTTTCGTGAGTTTTTGTTTTAAAATGGTATTGAAAAGTCACAGATGTAGGATTTACTGTATATGAGGCACTAAAAGTGTTCTTTTTTTAGAGACATCTCTCAGAGTCCCTCATGTTAGTAGGGACCTGACGAATTGTTTCTGAGCTCTTAAATTTTAATAAAAATACAGTGTTTATTAATACATTGAATATCTTTGCTAAGAAAAAGTTAGGCAGTTTATCAAATCATGCTTATAAAATGTATCAGAGCCTTTCATGTGATGTGCTTTAACTAGTCTCTGACACTTGGTATATTTTTAATGATCTAGTTTACTGTGTTCTGTAACAGAATATTGAGCTTAATTACTTTGTGTTTGCAAAGCACTTTGAAGATAAATGACACCGTGCAAGAGCTATGCTGTCTTCACTGAGAATGGAAACATTAGGCTGATGCAAGTTTTTCTTCACGTATGTTGGTAGTTTTTAGAGCCACGTTGTGTCTTCCTCCTTTCTCAGAGAAAAATGGCAAAGAGAAATTATCTTCTTGTGGACATCCATTCCCCTGGCCACAGCCCTAATGCAGCTGCTGCCACTGGCAGTGAGTTGTGATCTTCAGAATATAAAAGACCAAGAAAAAAATACTCCATTTCCTGCTGTGAGCTCTGGCAAAGGCTTTCTTAAAAATTACAAATTAGTCCTATCTGATAGCATTTTGGAACAATGGGACAAATCTTTCCATTTGGGAAATAAGTTTCATTTGAAATGAAAAATGTCCTAAGAATGTGAGATGAGGCAGGAGAACTTGCTACCCCAGGTACCAGCCCAGCTGCAAAATCCTTATTAGACAAGTCATTCACATTTTGCCTGTGGCTTAATAGCTACATGTTTGCATGAGGAGGGAATCAGGATTAAAATTGTTTCCCCCATGAAAAGCATCCTTACATCTTGAGCCTGGCTGCATATGGTTTATCAAGTGTTATATCTCCATTACAACTCTCCTTCACTGTTCCCTGAACAAAAGAGGATGCAGTGGGTGGAGCTTTTGATCCACCTCTTGATATGGCAGGTGGCCCAGCTGATATGGCAGGGGGAAGAGGGAGAAGGCAGCAATACATTGCAGGTCAAACAGAACAGCGTTTTATTACCGTCTTTCACCCGCTCTTCCTAATGCAAGAGGGGAAGTAACCAGGTCCCTGTCTTTTCACAAGGCAAATTATAAATGCATAGTTTAGCCTGGATTTCTTTATGCGTGGTTTTCTTCTTTAAATAGGGAATGAACAGTGATGTCAAACTGTGAATTCCCTTAACTCTTGTGAAATGTTTTGAGACGCTGGTGGAAGGTGCTAGGATGGTGTGCGCCAGCGGTTATATCTAAAACGTTTTCTGCGCAGCGTGGTTATCCCATGTTGTTTCCTCAGAAAGAGACAATTTTGTTGCTTTCTATCTTTTTATTCACTTTTTAGATTCTCCTGAGTCTGATTAAGATGGTTTGTCATGCCTGTACTGTCAAAAATCAGTAGCCTAACATTGGTCCGGCATCTTCTGAAAGATGGTTTTAAAAGCTGATTTTCAATGTTATTCTCATCTGCACTGCAACAGCACTTACTTAACCCACCCAAAATGAGGGCACCCCGATGCCAAACCCCATAAAGCTAAAAGAAAGCCAATACGTGACTTGGTGAATTTGCAGCTGAATGTTTAAGTAAAGGGGGGACCCCCCCAAATCATGCCTATTCCCCATACAAGGGGGCCTGAGGCACAGACAGTAGTGCTGTCTCATTTGCCCATAGCCATTTAGAAAGCAGCCAATACACTCTAGAACTGACCCCAGGTTTTGTGAGACTAAGTGCAGCATCTCCTAGGCAAGGTCCATCTCCCTCTCCAACCTGTGGACTCTGTTCAAACAGCTGAATGTAACAAACCTAACTTTCCTTTCCCATTTTTATAGGGTTTAGCCTATTAAGGCTCCTTGCTTAGTCAGCAGCTGGCTTGCTGCCAAAAAGCCCAGCATATTGTTGTGGCTGGCTAAAAGCTGGATATTTTCCATCTCTGTCCAACAGCGGTATTGGATCTTCATTGTCTTCTTGTGTGTAAAGTGTGTGGCAAGTAGAGGGAAGATGCACGGAGCAGTAGTCCAGATGGCATTCCACAGCCTGAGAAGAAACATCTTGACCCTCGAATCTGGGTTAAACTCAACAGATGCCAAGCCCCCAAAAACAAAGAGCTGTCGTGGCTGACGACAGCAAAGGAGCGATAGGCCTTCAGCAGCAGAAAGTGTCTTTTATTTTGGATGCATTTCCCTGCAGATAACCAACATAGTGGCACTTGTAGAAGATTGCTTATTAAAAACAAGCAAAAAAATACTGGTTCTCTGCATTAGGCACCGTCCCCCTTCAGTCGTAAAATGATGCCCCGGGTGATGGGTTATGCTAGCAGAAAAGGATTTGAACATCCAGCCTGTGCTGTGCCCTGCCAGAGCCTGCGTGCTAGAAGACCTGTTATTTTTTCCTGACTCTGGCTTCAATTAATGTACTTTTAAAATGATTAAACATATCATGCTGTGACTTCTAAAATGTCAACAAGCTTCTAAACTTGGGAGACAGGAATGTAATAAAATAGGTAATAGGAGATTCAAGAGTTAATAGAGGCCCTGAAGTGTGAGTGTATACAGTAGCTGTATATTGGAAACTGTGCAAATGAAGATGGCTTAGTATTGCAAACTGAGGAAGAAAATTGTTTTTAATTAGCACCTTCATAAGAACTGCTGATTAATACTGTTTGGTTTGGTGAAAAGCTTTCAGCTGAGTAATTTGTACAGCCATTACAACAGTTTTGTTAGACCAGGACTCCTGTTGTTAAACACAAACAGCAGATGATAATGGTGGAAGATGAGTTTGTCATGTAACAATTTACCTTATTGAAAAAAGCTTTATATAAAACCCAATACAGTAGGTACCAGCAGAAATCACATATTTTAAATCCTTTCAAGATTGCAGTGTGTGATGCTAGTGTGTTTTTTCATGGACTAGAAACAGATTTTATATCATTTATAAAATTATATATACAATTTAAAGGTGTTGTAGCATGGACAGACCACTTTACTGGTAATGCTTTACATCTGGACAGTAAAGTGCTGGTATATTCAAACACTTCCTAAGTATACAAAGTAGGTCTAAAAATTGAAAGGTAATTAAGTAATATTGTTCACATGCAAATGCATGTTTGTGCATTATGCACTGAAATTACGTCTGGTGTTTGTGCAATGTCTAGCATTTATACCTAAGGCTTTACGGAGATTTCTCCCAGGTTAACTACTGTTCACTGCTTTTGCTTACTGTTCTTTTCAATTGACAACAAAAAATTAAAACCCCTTATCCACATCTCGGTAATACAGGAGCATATGTATTTTAGTGGCCCGGATAGGAAATTTAGTGTGGTCTGTAGAAACAGAGGGATTTTATTAAACATGGTAACAATGAAGGAATATCTGCACTAAATTATGACGCTAACCAAGGATGGTAAGATCTGTAAATTATTGGAGTGCTATAATAGAACATGAGAGTTTTCCTTTAGACAGGCCTTCGGGGTAATAACAAGGGTTGAGACTCACGACAGTGCCAAATAAGCTTTAGACAGCATAATAGTCTGCAAAGAAAAGCCACAGAGCACTAATGTAAAAGAAGAGCTGTCCACCACATGCAGTAAAAATCACCAAAGGTCATTTTATGGTAGCAATTGTGACATAAAATTGGTGGTCATGCTACATGTCTAATACTCAGCACAGCTTTATAAATGATGGGCCCCTAGCGATGGCTGTCATTAAGTGCTTTCATCATAATAAACTTTAAACTGTTGGCTTTATGAATCGCCAGCCAGCTTCAGCTGTTCGTTGGATGGAGCTTGCAGTGCCTTAAGTGTGACAAGGCCTATTAGGAACTGCAACCATGTTTCAAGCGTACTTGGCTTTCCCACTCCTGGGGTGATTGCTGCCTATTAAATGGCATCTGGGAAGATTTTCCTCCAGCAATCTCTGATCAAGAGCTTTTTTGGGCTTTGACCTGCATTTCCTTCAAGACTTTCTCTGAGGAGTTTTATAAGAGCAAAACTCCAGAGGATTTATAGCCACTTCTGATTAATACCTTTTCAGTTTTTCTAGCAACTCTCCCACTGCTACATGGAGAAAAGCTTTCATTGTTCCTAAGGTGCTTATTTGTGACCTTTTCTCTGCTTTCTGATTCCCTCTAACATGTTCTCAGTGAAATCCTTGGTGTGCAACCAAGACAGTTGCTGAAGTTGCTGCAGCTTTGTGTGGAGTGGCTTTGATAGTTAAAAAAGAAAATGAATTTAGAAGGAACTCCTCCCATTTCTATTTCAACGCTGGTCTCGCAACTCACAGGTAACAATTAAATGCCAACGGTACCGATTCACTGTCCTAAATAGTGTACATGCTCTCTAAGGTCGAGAAACTGCTAATTCCTTAGGACTCCAGCCAAGGGGAATGCAGATACATAATTATAACATAAATTTTTTCCTCGAACCATGCCTCTCAAATCCCTGCATGAAGAAGCAGCCTCTGCTGCCCATTTGCAGGCAGGGAAGCAAGCGCCGGCGTTGCAGGGCCACATTCTTCCTTCCAGCAGCTTCCTCTCTTTGCAAGGAAATTGCCCCAGTCCCGAGTTCATTTGCGGTCCCTCACTGTGTCGAGGTGGCATAGGCAGACGAGCAAAGCCTGGAGCATTTACGGCTTTAAAAAGGTCGTGCCAGCACCCAGAAACGCCCAGCCGTCTCACTGGTGCAGCGGGTCTCGATGGGAGACCCCTGGGCGCGCGGGCTGCCGGGCGCTGAACCTGCTCTCGGCTTGGCGCAGGCTCAGCGCGCAGCCCCCAAGGTGGCACATTCCTGGAGCGCGCCAGGGATAACTATACTGCTGAAATATAAAGTTGCATATCAAGATTTCATGAACTAGATTATATTTTCATCACCCTTATGCATATGAAGACTTTTAATTTCTGTAAATCTTACAGTGAGTTAGAATTAAATTGTGTTAGTGTGAATAATAAATGTTTAGGGATCACTCATCTAAGAACTTGCAGTATTTAATTTACAAGGACTATACATTTTTCAAATCTCTTAACAAGGAACTTTAAGCACTTCTTGAGGTTTTAGAAAAAAAAGATCTGGAAAGCAAAAATGCTCTTTTTTTCCCAGGATCCTGAATGAGTGACTCAGGAGGTATTGTAATTGCAAAAGCTTTCTGTGTGTAAGAACCTGGCTAATACTCTTATTAGCATCTTTTTTAATCCAGGTAACATAATAGTCAAAGTGTCAGATGAATGTCTCAGAGGTGGACCATTAAAAAATAAATTGCAAAACCTTTAAGAGATTAGCATTTGAATCCGGCCAGAAGCTCCTTGAGTTTCTTGGGTGTGGATCAGAGTCCTTAAAGCATAAGTTGCTATCACAAACCACATTAGCCTTGAAGTTACTCCGAATGAGAAGACAGTAGCCACAGTTACTAGCCTTAGCTCTAGACTTGTTTCCTCTGGGAAGCAAATATACAAAACAAGATTTTCACTGTTAAAAGAGTTTTCATTTTCTGAAAACTTTCATTTCTGAAGAAGTTTGAAAAGCAAACAATGAATAAAGTACATCATTAAAACAATATTTTCAGGGTAAGTATTTATATTTTAATTCATAGTAATGATAGTTAGCCCTTAAACAGGATAGTACTTTGCATGTTCAACATTACTTAAATAGCACCATGGGCTGATACAACAGGAAATGGTTTTCCTCTTCCCATGTTGGGAAACTGAGGCAAAGAAGTGAAGTAACACACATAAAAAGACTCCACGGCAGGCAGAATTGCACTTATAATGCATGTCTCACTCAAAAACAGTTCTTATACAGCAGACCTTCATCCATTCGTCAGACTTTATTTTTATGCTAGATGTTGGTATACCCCAGGAACTGCATTTTTTTACATCATCAGGTAATGATGTAAAATTCCCTGAAGGGGTTAACCATTCTTTCTGATGGATGGTATCAGTACTGAAATACAGACAGGGACCTGCGATGTACAAGAAGTATTTTGTCATCTCCCTTCCTCTAATGCATTTTAGCAACAAGCTGTTCATTTTCAAGGGATGGGTAAGAGCACTGAGAAAAATATGTAGAACTTTGTCATATTTCTACAGCAGAAAAAGGCTGTTTGTTTGTTTGGAGGGAGCACTAATGATTGTTCCTACAACTTCATACTGTTCTACTTTTTCTACTGCTATGCTGCTTTTCAGGGGTTGGGGGGGCGCTTAGCAGCGGTGGCTGTAGATTAACTCTTTGCTATCTCGTCAGAAACCTAGAAAAATGGTTTTGGCCATTTTTTGAGACAGATACTTCCACAAATCTGCGGGCAGTTACTTTGTTACCAGAAGCTTTAGGGATGAGGACCACACTTAAATCATATTGCAGCGTTAATTTCCAAAGGTCCATGTGAATCACAGCAAAGGCATTAATACTGTGTAAGCATATTCAATAATTGATGCAAACAGTTAAAACGATGACACAACAGGAAGCAAAGTGGTGATTTAACCTTCTGTTCCCAGTACAGGGAACACCGGCAGCTCAGCAGATTACTACGGAAAGGGCAGGTGTTTTTGTCACGACACTACAACAGCTTGTGCCAGGTTAGGTGCAGCTGTGCTTTTCCGTGCCCACTCTGCAGGCAAGGTACTGCCAGATAGCTGCATGGGAAACAAAAATGAATCATGTCACAGGCACCAACACTCTGGGCATCTGCCAGCTTATGTAGTGAGGTAGAAATATTAGCAAACACGTGGTCAAAGAATCCATTATGGAATTAAAGGGCATAGGAGAGCACAGAAACAACGAGCCATATTTTACAGTGGTTTATACACTGCGGAGAAAAGAAATGGGAGGGAAGAGACGGAATTCTTCTCATCCGAGGGGGAGATACTCACCATGACAAAAGTCGTTTGGGAAGGTGTTCAGCTCAGTTAAAAGGCAGCCCTTTTGAAGCACTTTCAGAGTTATTTTCAGCTGTGAGCAAAGCGGAGGAATATTGCCACCATGTAGAAACTGCTACCAAACAATGATTGGTGAAAAGGATGCCTACTGCTGAACCCCAGCCCTTTTCAGATCACTTTCAGCCTGCTCTTTCCTTTGTTGTAAGGCCCCATTACAGCAAGAATGACTGCAAAGCACGGGCAGCATCCCATCCTGCTCCTCCACACCAGGGCAGCGAGGGTTGGAGGCTTGCCTCTGAGGCCCAAGGAGCTGAGTACTGGCTGCTTAACAGCACTGGGAGGGCACGTCCTGTCTTGGGGCATGGCATTCAGACGGCCCTATTTGTGCCCAAAAAATTAGTAGTGAGAACAACACAGTTCCAGTCAGGTTCATCAGAGAAGAGGGATGGTGCATAATCCTAGCAGCTGTGAAGATCGGTGAGACAGCACGCCGGCTGTCAGATAGGCAGAAGGTAGACCGTGCAGAGGAGTGAGACTGGTGTGGCAAGGAGCGCAGGTAAGACTGAATGGCTTAAAAACTTCTTCAGAGTGAACATAATCTGTACAATTTTGAAAATTTTCTGTGCCCAATAATCACAGGCACAAGAACCTGCAGACTGCAGAACAGCGTACGCTGGGGAGCCCCTACTTGTACTGCAGTGCATCCATGGGACCGTGCGTGTGTGTGCGCTCACCAGGAAAGGTAAAAACTGAAGGAGCAGCAGGGCACACTGAGTGCTGGGAAGTCTCAGCCTTTCAGCATGTTTGCTTGCCTGGACTTAAGAGCACAGTGTAAAGGCAGGGTATGATTGTACCTGACGTATGGTTTTGCCTTCAGAGAAATCTACCTCATGCTAATGAGGTGATTAGGAATGTGTTTTCCCTAAGTAACCACTCTTGCCAGCAGGCAGGGGGCATTTTGTGGCCATACAGCCATGCTCTTATTGCTGCTGGATGGGATTCCCCTGTCCCAGAGCCACCATTCATTTTACCTGGTATTCCGACCCACAGCACTTCCCACCTGCGCCAAACAGGGTCAAGCCAAAATGAACGCTTGCATGAACAGTTCAGATCATTGTACAAACAGGTATTGGAGTTGCAGAAGCACTGCACATTTTCCTACTGCTATTTAGAGGCTGATGTGTGTAGCCTTAACAATAATTTGTTTATTCATCCATTCATTCCAGTAGCTTTGTTCCTGCTGACTTCTATCTAAAAAGCTATGTAATGCACATTTTATGAGCTATAGGACAGTTATGGCTTAAAATGAATCCATAGGTACCAGAACTGGGGAAAAAAAGGATTTTAAAAAAACCTCATACACATAAAAGCTCCACATCTAAATTGTTGTTAATATTCCCCTTTGCTGATTTCTTACCTTTTCATAGCATAGAAAGAAGAATAAAATTAATACTTAATGGCGGATCTCAGCATATTTTCAGTGTAGGGAACATGGAAAGAAATCAGAATATTCAGAAATCTGTAGGCTGGAGGACAGCTTTTCCCAAAGTGTTGAAAAAGCTCTTTCAAATGAGGAAAGAAATTTCACTGTAAACATTTTAAAAATATTGATGTAGCAATGTGGTGCTCTGCAATGCATCTTCTATGCTTGAAGCAGAGTCATTGGTATATTCCCAGATTTCTTTTAAAAGCTGACTTCCAAAGGCAGATAGTCCTGCAGTAATAGTTCAAAACACTTGTGCTTCCATGAGGGATGTCTGTAGTACTTCAAGCCACAAGCTGGCCGCAAGCTCAGGCGCAACGTGGTTGCATCTATGTTGACCTCAGCATGCTAAGCCAAGGAGTACGCTCTAGCTATTCGTGCTTCTTGCCCTGGCTCTGTCCATCTGTATTATGGCCAGTAAAAGTCCTGTGGTTTGGCTACAAATGTCCAGTCTTGGCCTATATGAGTTTTCTTTTGCAGGGAGGAGTAGCCTAAGTGTAGGCTGCTTATAAATCCAAATCTTCCAGTGGGTAGCTTCAGGACCTGATGAGCAGGTTGTGTTGCTACATGCTACATGTGTTGCTACATGGGACATGTGGAAGGCAATAAACCCGTTCTTCCATGCCACAGACCTGTGCTAAGCAGTACCATCAGGCTGAACCTTCTCTCTTAGCGTTCCCTGAACGCTGCTTCTAGCCTGCATTTGAACATACATCCTCCCAGGGTGGGCTTGAGTTTGTGTGCAATATAGACATAACCAGTCACCTGCAGATTCTCCTGTGCCGGACCTGTCATTTCTCTCTGCTAGTTTAGCTGGGATGTAACTCAGAAACCTCTGCCCAGTGCTGGTGCAGTGGAAGTTAATTACCCTTCCTAAAGGAAAACACAACTGCACAAACCTCCATTTAGCTCTTAAAAGCTGCTCTGATAATTGTTCTAAAACCAACCTGAAAATGTGAACCATTAGAAAGCATTACACCAGAGCCATTCACGCTGCTTATATAGTAAAAGTTTATTTGTACAAGCAATTGCAGTGTCTATCTCATTTAGACCCCATAGGACCTTCCTATATGGCCCTCTGACTCCATGAGAATAGAGGCAATTCTCTCTGGGCAGCTATGTATTACAAAGGAAGCCACCAGCACTGTGAGTAACATTATCTTAACAAAAATATCCCTGCTGTTGCCCATACCTTGACCTACTGTGTAGTTCTTTTTCTGTTAACACAACTCACTTGACATCTTTACCTTTGTATACCATTTTGCTGTGATTCCCTATGACCCTTTTAAAGAACTATAGTGGTGGTAGAGCTTCATTGCAAAGATGAACTGCAAAGCATAGCCAAATTTGGAGGGTCTTTAGAGAAGGACAAGGGTTGTTTGTTACTATTTCATATATAGCCCGCCCTGGAGAAATAACAATAAAAGATGCGTGGCAGTGAAGACAGTGTACACTCTCCGTCCTCTGTAGGATAATGGAAGTGTGGCGTTCCACACAGACCTGTCCTTTCTGAAATTTCACTGGTTAGTTTTATTGTATCAGGGAAAGTAAAACAGCAACAATAAAAATGATGTTTGATGTTTCTATCCTTCTAACATTAAAAAACAGCTGCTTTTCTCTTTTTTTCTGAAGTATCTAGGAAGGTCTGAAGATCCCAAGTCCAGGCCATGGTCTGACATGCATGATATCACTATTCAGTTTTCTAGGGTCTTGTCAGGGCCCAAGAAAGATCAGAGCAGAAAAGTATCAGGTGCTACATTTCCCCTCCTTTTTCTTCCTGGTTATAGTTGTGATAGTTTGGCTTTCAGATGGTCTGATACGCCTCTGTTTCCTAGACCCATGCATTCCTCGAGGACTACATGCTCGTATGCTCTGCATCAACAGGAGGAGACAAAAGAGTGCTTTCTAGGGATGCAGGATGGTGGGGCACAGGCAAGACCAATTTACAGGATGTTGCGCTATAGCTCTACTCAAAGAACAAGAGATGGATTTTTTTCTGAAGTAAAATCAGCAACATACAGAGATTCTCAGATGTTCTCACTTTGCTGCCTCTTCAGTCAATGCTTGTACTCTTCAAGGGTAGTGAGGGAAGTTGCATCTTCTCCTTTCGATAGGATAACAGAAGTGAGGTTATCCACACTTACCTGCCCCTTCTGACTTTTCAGTCAACGAGCAAGCTTTATTCCATCAGATGAAGCATGATTTGTTTTACTCTCCTGCTGGTCACTGGTACTTAGATAGAGAGCTGGATAACTTAAAGACTTTGGAGCACAACAGGGGTTGTGATGCTGCTGGGGAGTATGGAAAACCTGCACACACATGCTGTGGTTTTGTTTCCCAAACCCATCAGGCCTTCACGTGAAAGGTCTTGAGTAACGAGGTGTTTGCTGTCACCAACTACTTCACTTGTCCTTTTACACGAATTCTTGCACAGTACTGAGACAGTACCCACACTCTCCTTGGGACCTGCCATACCTATGGGATTCTCCACCCTAATGAAGAAAGGCCTAGCCTGAAAGAACAGCATGTCTCAGGCTCACTGCAATACCAAATGCGGATGCAGAGCCCTCCTCTGGAAAATACTGCATCAACACTAACCATCCAGTTCTCAGAGGGCCTCCTCAGTTACATGAGTAATTGTATTAATTGGACAGGAAGAAGTTTCTTACATAATTTGCCCCACGTTGTTGAGTCAGTGAGAAGAGCTGAGGAGTTTCTGGCTTGAGGCTTAGTACCTGATCAACGACACAGGTTTGCACAGTGGGCTCTAACACCCTCAGGCCTCTGTGCCATGGCCCCACAGGCACAGGAGTGCCACCAGCTCTCACACCCTGCATTCTGGCCAACCCTTGACAATCCTCTGTCCCATGTCTTGGCTGGTGGGACTGCCCCCGTTTCCTATGGCAGGCTGTTTCAAACAGAAATGATGATGTGAACTGTCAGGTTTCTCAATCATTCTCCTGGATACGCCTGTCCTTAAAGCTGTCTTGCATCTTGTATCAGTTACACCTTCTTCTGCAGCACCAAACACCACGGCGTTGGAGTCACGATCCGTTGGTCACTCCTGGCCACTGCATGGTCTTGCAAGCTGCCCTTCTCATCTAAGTTGTTTGAACTAAGAAAACCTAGTTTGGTCTGCTAGGGGGGAGGGAACCCTCCCTCTCATGGTCCCTGATGGTGATTTACACCAGTGGGTGTGAGGGAAGGATCAGGCCCCTGGTGTTGAACGAGGCTGGCAGTGGCAGCATGCGATGAATATCTTAGGGTCAACGACTACGAGCTATTGGTGCATCCCTGAAGGAGGGGGCTTAGGGTGCAGGGGATATGCTGTGGATCTTAATGGGGGCTTAGGAGTTGAAGACTCTGTCCTGTGCCCCGCAGCAGCGGAAGGCTGTATCACATATATTTTCTCAAATGCATATTCTGTTTATCTGGACTTTGTACTTTGCTGAGAACTGGAGGGATGCAACACTTTCTTTCCTTCCTGTAGGACACAGAGCTGTCCCTCGCCACAGTCCCTACAATATGGCTCCTCGGGCTGCGAAACCCATGACCCAGCCTAGTGCTGTGGTGTGGTGAGGGCTCAGATGTCAGGAGCAGTGTTTAGCCCTCCTGCAGGCAACATTGTCCCCACCCCATCTATCCCTAGCTCAGGCCTTTGTTTGTACCCCATGGGAGGAAAATAATCCCCTGCCTCCGACCACACCTGGATTCAGGCTCCAATTTGGCACCTTGAAAAGTGGGCCAATCCTCTAACACTCTTGCCAGGACTAAAGCCGGGGTGAATGCAGCTAATTCTCACCACTCTAATTAGGTGGTGAGTTAGCAAGGGGAGACCTCACCTGTTAGAAAAATCAGAAAAAGCGAGAGAAAGAGAGAAAAAAAGACGGAAAGAAGGGAGGAAAGAAGGCAGACAGAAAGTGGGAAAGAAAGGAAGAAAAAGAGAAAGAAAGAAATTAATGTACTCTCTGAAAAAGAAAAAAGAAAACACCGAGTACTTGATGACTGTAACCAGGAGGGAGGCCAGGAACAATCCTTTTCCTTGTAGGCGCAGGACAGAAGAGGCTGCCTTATACAGGTCTGAGGTCTGAGCACTGGAAGAGCACCAGGGGCCTGGGGTGCAGCCGCAGAGTGAATGCCTTCCTACATTTTCTGGCTTGCTTTGGCTGTAGGTCTCTGGGGAAGCCTTTACTGGAGAAATCAGACAAAGGTGTTCCTGTTGTTATTCATGGGAATTCATTGGTTCAGAGAAATGCCCTGAAAATATGTTGAAATCCAGATATGCAGTCTCAGACAAACAAAAAAAAAAATCTCCACTAGTGTTCCACCAGCCCTGGCCAAAAATCAACATTTTCCTCAGCGTATTTAATAAATCAGGTGCCTTTCTCCCCATCCCCCCAAAAGAAAAAAAAACATCTGCTCTAGATTACTTGAAATAAAGGGGGCCAAAACCTGTATGTATGGTTTTCTTAGCTTCTCCTACACAGAGAGCCAGGGCCATGGAAACACCAGACTAAGAGGCTTAGAGTAAATCCTGGCAGTCTCAGTGCTAGAAACTCTCCCACTGATAAACAAAGCCTAATAAATAAGTTTGAGAGAAAAACTAAATGAGAGTGCGTCATTGTTGAGCATTTAATTAGGATCCCTCTAAGCATTTGTGCTGCAAAGAACAAGAAAATTAAAGAACATAAAAATATATGTTGGCAAGAGTGAGAACATGCTAAAAGTAAACATTGCTGTTATTATTAGTAGTAAAAATAATATTAATTAGTTGTATTACAGTAGCACCTAGTGGTGCTACTGGATCTCATCCCCAGATGAGATTAGGGTCCCCAAAACATAACGGTCGTAAATAGAAGTTGCACATAAGTGCATTCATGTGTATACATGTATAACATACATATATAGACGTGTGTACATAGCATATAGATAGACACACAATTCAAATTATGAAGAAACCCCAGCAAATGGAAATCAGGCTACAGAATATTTTGTAACTTGACTTCTCTTGTTGGTATTTCTTTATGTCGCTGCAGTGCAGCTGTTTGCAATTGTTACTTACGATACAGAGAATACAGGACTGTAGTTGCAGTGCAGGAGTCAGAGTATATATACGTTCTGTGGATTCATATATGTGTACATATATATGTATATATATCTGTGTCTATACACATACACACGCATGCACACTCACACACATATGAAGACATTTTTTTCCTAACTTGGATCAGGACAACACAGAAAGCTTGGCTGAAGGCAGAATAAATACTATCCCAAAGGCTCCATTTACTCACAAAGCACCATTTCTTCACTGCAAGTGAAACAGCCGCTGTCCTTTCTGTGCATGCACAGATGCATTTTGGAGAGTGGTGTCTCCCCACCTTGCACTGTAAAATCCTCTCTTAAGAAAGTCATAGTTGAATACTGCCCTCAGCTAAGTCAATACAGCTTTGTCTCAAAGGGTAGAGAACTGCAAGTTTCAGTTGCTGCAGTTGCTGCTGCCTTCTACTAAACCAATCCAAATAAATTTTAAAAAATCCACCTTTCCTTTTCCGATGTGAATTTGCATGCCATAACAAGGAGCGGGTATAAGGACCCAGATGACACACAGCTAACTGTAACTCCAGATTCATTAACACATGGGAAATAATATAATTGTTAATGTCTTAGTGCCTGGGTTTCCTAAGAAAATGAGCCCTTGCAGATTATCCAGGTTCCTGTTTCAAACAGAATGCTGCTGAGGTTTTTTTAGAAAAAAAACTTGGTTTACTCTAAAATAGCAACAGCAGAGGCATTGCAGTCTTGAGATTTCCAATGCAGAAATTGCACGGCAGGTCGAGGCGTCAATTTAATGTTCAGAGACATGCTTCGTTTGAATGATAATTTCATTAGATTAGTTTGTAAACTTTTAATGCAGGTTGTATTATATGTCTAAGAAGAAACAATTTGTGTGACAGACTATCCTTCATAATCCCCCTCTTCAGCCTTCTGCTAACAAAAGACCCTTAATACTGAAGATGTTTTGTGGGAGGAGAAACATTTTCCAAACAAGTAGTTTCTCTATTCCAGCCCAGGTAACAAAGAGGTCTTAGGAATTTCTGTGGGCCTTGTCAGGACTGGCCCATTGGTCTTAAAGCCACCTGCTGCTTAAGCCATTGGTCAATAGATTAACTGCTGCTATTACTAAGTGTTTAGAAAAGTAAGTTATGTGGCAGAGCAAACAAAATCAACCTCCTTAACACATGTTAATTCAAAATTTAATAAATCTGCACTGAGAACAGTAAAGCAATCAAGGGGGGTGGGGTGCGCAGGAAAGCTCTTCGTATGCACCAGTCCTCCGAGCAAAGTATCACATGGCAGATAAAAAGTCTTTATGCCATCTTAAACAAAAGGATAATGCTCTATTTGCTTTGCAAAACTCCCTTGACACTTCCCTCCACCCCTCTGCCTTCCTCCTTTTCTTCTGGTTTTTGGATGCTGTTCTGCGCTGCAGGTTTGGGGCAATTTCCAAACCTCAGTCACAGAAGATAAGTTTACAATAAACACCAATAGTGGAGTAAATTCCCGGTGAAAAGGTGGGAAGCATTCAAATATGGGCAAAAGCTGTGACACTCTGCAGCCCCGTTCGTCGTTCTTATGCTGTAATAAAACACATGTTTTTACAGAGCACATCCCCCAAAAAAGAGAAAGCCATGCATCTGCCTTCACACTCAGTTGAGGACTTTGCATTGCCATGGAGGGCCAGGAGGATTTCGGCAGGGGAGCCGAGGAGTTTCAGGAGGCCGATGCAGGTACTCAGCCTTGTGCGGCTGGCTTGGGCGAAGGCCAGAAAGGTGCTACCAATTCTTCTTAAGCCATTTAAACCTCTTTCGCCTACTGCCCTATGCTATGTCATAAGATAAAAGAAAGACTTGGGAGAAAGATTTTGCATTCACATGGAAAAATGGGAATCGAGAGATAGCAGGTGTTGAAGCAGGTTGGCTTAGGAGTTCTTGCTTTTCTGTCACAAGCTTCAAGCACTTGCTATTTCTCATACTGCAGATTTAAGTAACTGGTGAAATATAGTTCTCATTATCATTTTGGAAAAATCCACAAAAGCTGTTGGAATAAATTTCCATTTCTGCGATGTCTTTTCTTAATGGACGTTCTTTTACAGTCATATGTTTCACTAATAAGCAATTTATTTCACATGTAACTCAGCTGTGACTTAAAGCTGAAGATCAGGATTATGGTTGCCCTTTCTTGGTTTATAATCTCCGGATGGATGCTCCCTCTGAGTCTGTGTTGTGTGAAAGGATGCTCAGGAGAAGAGAAAGGTCCAGAACAGCAGCAATTCAGATCATGGACAGGTTTGCCCACTGCAGTTTTCCCACTGAGCTTTCAGTGGGGAGGCCGAAGTGGAAGAATGCACCGTAACATGTTCCTGCTCCAGAACATGCACGCTTCTACCCAGCAGGCACTGGTCTTTTCTTCATAAATATGACCGTTAGTTACTATGGGGTTTGGGGTCTGGGTTCTTCCAGAGTTCC
Source organism: Gavia stellata (assembly GCF_030936135.1). Lineage (NCBI taxonomy): Eukaryota > Metazoa > Chordata > Aves > Gaviiformes > Gaviidae > Gavia > Gavia stellata. Next base: position 14,775,763 of record NC_082595.1, read on the forward strand.
CACAAGTCTAATACCAGTTTTGCCAAGTGCATTCAGCTGGTCCTGAATGTACAAGTTGGCAATCAGGTGCAGTACCTCTGTTAGGAAAACAAGGCGTCTTCCAGTCAAGTTTTCAGTGTGGACTCCCCAGGATCTATATGCGGGGTTGTGATTTCCCTGCAGATGTTTAGGTCTGGCTCGGGCAGAGCCTTCCTTAACCAGACACGTGAATAAATGCTACTGTGAGCCTCCATGCTGTTTGAAGGACCAAAGGCTCCCCCTTCACAAGGCTGCAAATCTCCTGAGAGGACAATGCAGCAGTAACTCCAAAACGTTTTCCTTGCAGACCTTGTCAAGCTGTTTTTTTCCCTGGTAGGGGAGCATTTAGACCTCTGAACAAGATAAGATAAATGATTTATTGTGGCATGGTAGGTATTGCTAGGCTATCAGCTGCCATCATGGAGCCCAAGCTGATGGCTGTAGCAAGGTATTAGGGGCTATCTTTTAAAAGGACGTTTATCTCAGATTTTTAAAATACATCAAAGCTCCTTGCATGTCTGGGAATATTTGGGGGTGACTAAAATGCTAAGAACATTTCAGCTGGACTGCTATCCTTCCTTTCCTTCCCATGTCTAATCACCCTCCCTTCCAGCAGTCTGGTAAAATTGTGATGGAAGGTTAAAATCAGAGGCCCATGCATAATGTAAGATTGCCTGTGATGCATTCTGAATATCTTTGACTCCAGGACCTATTCTTCTGACAGGACACAGCGTAAAGAAAGCCAGATCCAGCCCTATACTTATGCGCTGCAATGAGCACATACAGCACTTCCGTTCACAGTATCTCTTTCCAAGAAGGTGGGTGAGCATCTGTCTTTGCAGCTGACACCAAAGTTGGTTTTCAGCCAGTCTGCTGGCAAGAGATACTAGTGAGCAGGGTCCCATTTGACAGCCATAAACTCTAGGTAGTTTAATGTAATGCAGTTTAAATTAAAGCACTTGCCTGGTTTGTTGTGCAACATCCCCACATTGCCTCTGCCTGGCAAGGTCAGCTGGATAATATTATAAATGGATACTCCCTGATTCCTTTTCACTTATCTTTAATGTGACGTTGCTTTCTGTATACATATTAATTGTATAAGCCAAGACAAAATGTGGAGTAAAGGAATATACTTTTAGATGTTGCTTTATTTGGAAAGCAGGAGATGCAGTCTCTTCTGGGATTTGAGACTCATGAGCTAAATATTGCTTTACTGCCGTGATACGGTTAAATCACATAATTTCCTTGCTGCCTCATAATGAAGAAACCTAAGCTCAGCTATTTTTTCCCTTTGAGGCTAAGAATTTAAACTCTGTTTGAGAAAAGGCTGATTTTGTATCATTTTCTGTTCTGGGTGTGCTAGGTATTACACAGGGTGCAAAGGCAATACACAGTGTAGCGTGACACTTAAACTGTTATTACACTCATATTGCATTTGGAAAAAAAATCTTCAATCATTCATAGTTAACCTAGGAGAGCATTTTCCCCAATGTGACACTTAAATGTTTTTAAAATAATGGGGCGATTTGTTTCCTTCCCCTTGAATATGAGGCAGCAAGGTTAGAAGGGGAAGCAGAGGGGGCATGAAAAGTGGCTTATATTGTCAAGGTCTCCTTAACTGTTAAGCAGTGGGGGAAAGAATCAGACTGCTTTCCTGGGCGAAAACAGAGAGATACTCTCCACTGATGACTGTCCTTCTAAGCCTTTCCTATCACAGGCTAGCAGTTAAAATAATACTCACCTACTGGGCATCCAGCAGAGTTGATCTACCTTTTCTGCTAGGAGGTTCACGTCCAGTCAAGCCTGATTAATCTGTTGCAAGTCCTGAATGATCCTAAATATAACACATAACAGCTACACCTGTTTATCAAGTCAGTTCATTTCCCTTCCCCTATTCCACACTGAAAAGGAGCATTAATTAAAACAGTAAACAAACGAGCGCCTATTCTAAATCAGAGCTGCAGGCAAAGAAGAGATAACTTAGGCTCTTGAGAAGAGGGATTTTCAGTTAATTTATGGAATCTACTGTCACTCTCAGGGCAAGGGAGCTTACGTAGCTGGGAAATTGAAGCAGACAGGCTTTGTCTAAACACTTCTGTTTCAGAGAATATCTTTTTTTTCTATTTTAATTTTTAATCAAGCTCTTTTTTTTTTTTTAGGAAAGAAATTGCTAGATTTTTCCAGTGTTCTGGTGACTCATACAGCTCCTGTGAGATCCCCAAAAGGTAGAGGAAAGGAGTGAGGAGGAGAGGCAAGGAGCTGAGATTTTAAAAAAAAACAGTGTGAGAAGATGATATGTTCTGCTAGCAAATTATTCCCCGGCAACTAATTGCTGCGTTTCCATCCACTTTGATTATTCATCGTTTTCCCAGCATTTTCGTCTGGGGTCTGTACCCTGTCCCCCCGGACCAGCATTGATGTGAGCGCAGGCTATTGTCCCTTCAGAGACCTGGTGACTGCAGGAAGCCCACCTGAATGAAATAGTTGCAAAATAGTGTCAAAAAGAGAAGCTCGGTTACCCTGCTGACGAGCTGACAGACCAAGGCCCACCTATAAGAGCTGCTTGCTCTGGGCGATACAGAAGTGAGCACATGAGCAAGCTTACAGGACTGTGACAAAGGGTCCAGTCCTGCCTGCAGACATCCCCAGAGACTGCAAGGAGAGCACCGGGGGAAACAGAGAGGCAAAGCCCAGGGGCCCAGCTCCTGGTGTTGGTTTACAGATGCTGTTTGCACCCATCTCCCAGGCTCAGCAGCAGGGTGGGCTGCCGTTCCCAGCCCCAGCTCTGCATGAGGAGTCACACTGGGGAATCACCCAGACATGGGTGCAGCAAGGTCAGGGCCTCCACTTGAATATGGTTTTTGTTTGGCTTTGGTTTCTTAAGGGAGGTACATACATATTCCTTTTTTGATATAGGGGGAGAAACAGCAAATGAGCAGGGAAGTGCCTCAGAGCTGCAGGAGAAATGGGGGCCAGACCCCCCCGAAAGCAAAAAGGCAATGTGCTCTGAATTCCCCCTCACAAGCACATCATCGCTGAGCTAATTGAAACTGGCTCTCCCACATCCCTGGAGAGTGCCCTGACCTCCTACCTACAGGCAGCTGGGGGGAGGGCTGGGAGGCAGAGAAAAACCCTCTCCCTCTCGCCCTCTCTCCCTCTCCCTCTTCATTTTTTAATCAGCAATTCTACCCTGAGAAACCTTCCCTGCTGTAGCTCCTGCTGTACGCTCCCAGGACAAGTTTCAGTTTCAACAAATCACCATTTTCTGTCAAAAAATTTGCGACCTGCTCTTGTTATGAGCTGCTTTTCAATTCCAGCGCATAGCTAAAAAGATTACTGCTCTGCCCAAAATAAAATACTATTGGCAGGGAGACAGTTTAAACTCCTATCAGCCAGGATTTGTCATGATGAAGGCTGCATTTCTCAGGAATCAAACTATCATTTTGCTTTTTACAATACTGTTGGGACTCTCTCCCTGGGCTAATTAATATATTAGATGTTTTATTTTATTTCAGACTGAGATTTGGAATAATTCAGTTTGTGAAATTATGTTGAAATTGTAGTTTTCATAAAATTACAGACAGACCAAAAAAAGTTCTGTAAACCTTTGTCATTTCAGATACAAACGTCTTTTAAAGCCACAGGAATGCCTTGTACATATTTCAAGTCATCCAGCTTTTCCTGGTGGCATATCCAGTAATCATGTTGACAAATTAATGGTAGAGAATTAGTTGTACATTAAAGATTTAAATTATATTATGCGGCACATTGTCATAAAATGATATAAAACAATAGGCAAATAAATGTAAATTAATTCCAGTTACTGACATGTAAGACACAGAGTGACATCTGTACACTTCACGATTTGCGCAGCTGCCATACTTTAAAACGTAAAGCGATGGGGGAAGCGGCATGGTGTGGTGGAGCGGGAAGCAGGGGATGGGGTCAGGCCCAGTGTTTGGGAATTGCGGAGGGCCAGGCAAACCGTACCTCCGCTTCTAAACAAACAAATCTGAGCCCAGCATCACCCCTGTGTGCCCCAGGGGGGGATGCTAGAAAAGTTGCCTTTGTCAAGCGGGATTAATACCTTGTCATGACAATACTTGGGGTTTTGTATTATCCCACCCTGACCAAAAACCTGCGAGTTCCTATCAATACCAAAGTGCAATTGCTTCCTGGGGCACAACCCCTGGATTTTCAAGGGTTCGCACACTACTGTGCCGGCTAATTATACTGATTCCATTTCCTGGTATGAAGGAATGCATTACCTGCAGCAAAGGATGCATAAAATATCGGGCACGGGAGGTGCTAGGAGGAAGCAGAAAGCTGCCATGAATTCAAGCCCCGGCTCTGGGTTTATACCCACAATCCAGACCCATGCTGAGAGCCTAATCACTGGGGCCATTCTTCGGGCTGTTGTCCAATCAGTCCCTGAATAGCAAAACCCCACAATGCGGAGTATGAATTAGAGGAGGGGAATAAACGTGGGTGCAGACTTTTTTTGCAACAATACCTAACCGGGCCTTTCAGCCAGGACAACTCGCGGACAAAAGCGCGGCGGAAATTGAAGTAACTTTTGGAGGCCCTCGGCAGTAAGAGCTAGCTCAACGAGGGTAGCGCTGGCTTCTTTTTGTGTGGACTGGATCAATTATTCACTGGGGGGGTGAGAGGTGGAGGAAAAAAAAAAAGTCTTAAAAATCAGACATTTGTGTCTCGCTGGCCTTGGAAATCACGGCTGTTAGCTGAATAAAACCAAATATTTTTGTATCCTCCTCCTCCGCTTGGCGGATGCTGCGGAGATTTAGGGGGTGGCTGGCGGAGTGCTCGCATTCCTCACCCTTCCCCCCTTGCGTGCCCAAAGAAGAGAAAAGCTTCTTGAGCTATAGAGATGTCAGGTCCATGTTTTAAAATTTAGCTTTGTTTACCCAACAGAATGGAATTCATTACTGCGCAAAAGCGGTCCAATTTTCTGACCTTTTTTATTCAAAATGTTGGAAGTAGCAAAAAGCTCATTTGAAGGTCACAGGTTTATGTATCTATTCTCTTAAGTGTTTTAGAAATTCATATGGAGGACACTAAAGGTGGAATATGTGAAAACATACTGTTCATTGTTTACCCTAACCTTGCCACGATTATTAGATAAATGAGGGAAGCAAAATGGCATTAAAAGCCATTGTTAACAGTGAATATTTTTTTTTCCCCTGAAGACTGTTCATTTTTGCCCCCGATCTGCAAAGGTCATTTTCTAATTCTTTTCACTGAGTAGTTTATATAACTTCTGCATTTCAAGTCTATAAAAAGCTTTTGCAGACTTTTCATACTGTAAGTAGTAATTTGTTTCATTACCGTTTGAATTTTTATATGTAATTCCTACGGACATTTTGATGATATTGTCAGGCTTAAAAGCCAAGAGGCTTTTCAGTTATTTCTTTTTTTTTTTTTTAAGCCCAGATCCATTCTATCTGGATAATTTAAAATTAGTGGAATTAATCAGTCGGCGATTTAAAAGCCAAACTTTGAGGCAAAAGAGACTTGGAGCAAAATTATTTTATTTTTCTACATCCGCAGCTGATTTGAAAGGCCTTTTCAGCCAGTTATCCGAAGCCGATATTTAACTGTTACTTATTCCCCTAATTTCTGTCCTTTGTCAGGGGAACTTTCCTTGCTAGATCTTGTTGCTCCGTTCCGCGCTAATTGCAGCTTACATTATATAAATGGCTTTGTAAAGAAAACTATAACCCCCAGCCTCGAAAGTTGCATGTTTCTATTTGCTCAAACTTGATGCACTTATTTTGAGAGGGTCATTTCGAGGAAAGCTGTGTAGGCACTGAGAATGTCCCGTATAATAAGCTTAAACAGAACCTTTTGTCCGGCCTAGTCTTCTCAGGCCCGAAAATTAGGCCTCCTTTTTCTGGCGGGGGGCTGAAGTGGTTCATTACCGCAGCCTCCTCCGGCAGGCCTTGGCCCAGCCATTCCCAGTACTCGAGCTCTGTAACTTCCTTAGAAAGGACGAAGGAAAACATGGCACACAAAGGTCTTGTTAGCACTTCCTATGTGAAATTAGCAGCTTTCTAAAAGGTACAACTCCAATTACCTCACATTGTGGGGACGCGCACAAACCCAACAATGAGCCCAGTCTTGCAAGTGACATGCTGTCTCTCCGGAGTTACTTCCCTAATTAGGGATGACGAAGCCCCATTCTGGCGAGTGCATCTATTTACAGTGGGCCACAATGCCTTAACTCGAGCATCCTCCTGAAAGGCCAGTGTTAAAAAACACAAGTGCTCTTTTGGCGGAGCCGTCCGTGGGGAAGCGCCGCATTCCTTGCGGCTACACCCTCCCGAAAAGGGTGGCTGCTTTCCCCCGCATTGTTCACACTTCAGGATTCATTTGGGACAATAAAGCTCCTGCCCCGGGAGCGCTGGGAATTACAGTGGACAATGGGCAGGCTTTCTTAACGGGGTCTAATGATGGAAAAAAAGAAAAATATTTATTGCTTTTGACAGTTTCACAAGGGGCAAAAATCCTTGTCATGGCTTTAAGTTTCCACAGCTGTTGGAGGAAGGGTGGTCATATGGACTAAAACAGTTCGGCTCCTTTGTTAAGAGGCTGAGCACAAGGGCCAAGCTGTGAAATTAAAGATTAAGTTCATTAAGGTAAGATAACTGCGCTTGCATCCTTGTTGATACAGGTGTATACAGGCAGGGCCTGGCTCGCCGGACCTATTTGTTTACCTCCTGGCTTCTTGTGAGACAAATCAGCCTGTCAGGGAGAGGTGCTGGAGACGTGTGTTGTTTGCTCAGCCTGGGACAGGGCTGGCGACCCGCAGCCCTTGTGCGCAACAGCCCCATCAGGAGGGGGAGGAGGGCAGGAAATATTTGGGGGCACCACGAAACGTACTTTTGCCCAGAGGAGAAACCCACCCCAGTTTCAGGCTGGGGTACGGGTCGGCTTCTTTCCTCGGAAGAGAAACGCCTTGAAACACCAGTGGTGTTGCTGTGAGGGAGGGGGAATTATTAATTCCCTGGTAGCTTATTTGGCATAAAAGTGTTACTGATTATTAGTTTGCTGCCGCTAAGTGTTTGGATTCTTCGCTATTATTGTGTTATTTGTATTGTTAACCGTTCACAAGTTCAACAGTTTCAACTAAATTGCACTATAATATTAGGGTTCCAGTATGAAATTACTGCAGTTAATAATAAAATAAGACCTTTGTGTAGGTATATAGATAGCTTCCCAAAGTCATTAAAAAAAGCCTTCATGAATTAGTGCAAACTTACTGCTGGGGGTTGTGCTGTTTTGGTTCAGCAGATCAATTATCTATTGTGCTATTTCGGTGACAAAGAAGGATGATAATTTTGAGTGATTAAAAACGCTGCAATACAGTTTCCATTTTATTTCATTAAAATAATCATAAAGTGGAGACTTGCACTAAGGAGCCTGGTGGTTCACTTTTGCTGGTTTACTTCCTCTTGCCCAGCCGTCGCCCAGCCCAGCATCCCACTCAGACCCTCACGAGCGCATCGCACGGAGCAAGGAGCCAGCTGAGGAGCAGAATCCTTTCCAAACCTGGTGCTCAAAAACTGTGCCTTGCAGGGCCTCTCCTGTGAGAGAGCACAATTTAATTCACCGTTGTTTCCCCTGTGACAATGCTGCTTCTTGACGCAGTGTTTCGCGGTGCGAAGTGGTTTGCGATAGCATGCTGCGGTTAGGACACACATCATCTCTGTAATATATTTTCTTCCACAGGTTTTGCGCAGGTCAGTGTCAACAAGTGGACACTAGCAATTTTTAGGGGTCAGAAATCCCATAGCCTGATGTCTGTACTTCCCAGGATAGGCCTGTGCATAGAATTTAATCTTCTGCCCCACTCTACCTTGGCAAGCCAAGATCTTCTATGCCCATTCAGGAAAAAATATAGAGAAAATACTGATGACAGAAATTCCTCAAAAACAACATATTTTCTGCAAAGCTGAAGAGATTCCTGGATTAACAGGCACATGAAGAATACCAAGTTTCTTCTCCTTCAAGCTAACAATACATTGGGTCCAATCCTGCTCGCATTAAAGAACCAGTTCCGTTATCTCCTGCCTGCTTTAATCTGTTTTCCCCATATAGGTGCCTAAGGAAGCAAATAGTAGTTCAGGTTAAAAATGTGCTGAGCTATAGATATGCTAAATATTAGAAACCCTGCTCTTTTACAGAGATATCTGTTTGTACACAAATTCTCTCTTTCTGCTCCTGGAGAATATAAACAACATATCAGTGTTTTTAGAAAGCAAGTCATTCAAGTAACATACAACCTTCTTATGACTTCTTTAAAATTTAGGATCTAGGTTTACTCTTGTGGCGTAGATAATGAATTCTGTTTGCTCGCTCGAGAGAAAAACCTGTTTCATAGCCGGCATATATATCCTATTACAGCTAACATAACATTTCGTCATTTGAACCATTTGATAACTACAAAGAAAGTTACAGGCAACTTCTCAAGTGTTCTTAGGTCTCATTTTATATTTTGGTCCTAGAGAGAGCAGTCACTAGAAGGGTGCTTTTTAATGAGGTAAAATGGGTTTGATTCTTTTTTTTTAAATCTCAGTATGTTTTTCTAAAAAGAGATGTTTATTACCAAAACAACTTAAACCATTTTCAGCTAAGAGAATAATTTTTAATAAAGCCTGTGAAAAACAATTTATGAAAAAATTCCATTAAAAAAACTTAAAATTTAAATCTTCAGTTTCTTCTGGTTTAATATTTTTTCATAGGCTGTAGAAAAATACTTGTAAAAAATAACTGAACAGTTCATGAAATAATCTGACAACAAATCATTAAGGACAAATTAAATTAGCTTTGTTTTCGTGCATGTAGACATGGCTGCTGAGGAAAGACAAGAACTTCCAATATTTATTGAATAGATCACAGCCTAAAAAAAGATATTGTGTTGAGGTAGGTAAAAGAAAGTGAAAAAAATTGACACTTCAGCTGTGTTCCTCCATCTATGTTTGCATGTGTACAGGATAGAGGCATTACAGTATTATATTTGAAAAATAGCATCTCTCAGGTACATTGTTTTCAAAAGGAGTTTGTTCCCTGAAATAGTTCACATGTTGCATGTGTGAGTGTGTTTCTCTCTCTAACATGTGTGTTCACAGCTGTATTATAGGCATTGGTGAATGCCTATAATATATGTGTGGATATGAATGAACATAACTGTGTGTATATGAATACGATTTCTATGTGGGTGCATGCATGTGCATATACATTAATTTGAATACTTTGGCAAATTCATGTTGCTTGGTATATATTATATGCCAGATGGATTGTTTATTACAAACTTTCCTGGTCTGCATAAAAATACCACAGATCCAGTAATAATTTAAAAATTACTTTACCTTGAAATAAAGGACTTTCTGTAGTGCTCTTTCCATTTTTCCTCCTTTGCCACCATGCTGCCGTAAAAATAGTAGAAAAATTTTAGAAACCCTTGCCAAATCTTTTGTCTTAGGATTTATGCACTGAATTTTCACCTGTGATTAATGATTACTGTGTTCCACTTGTTCTGTGATTGACCACCTCTTCTTGGAGAGTAATTCTTCCCTCAGGGATATATATCAAATTTGAACAGTACCAGTGTTTTGCTAAACAAACCACTGAACGAAATACAGTTCACACAATAGTTTCTGTTTTTTCTTCTTCTCTGAAGGATAAAACTACACAGTTGCAGTTTAGTGCTAGGCACGTCTAGGGCTTATGAGAAGATTTCAATGTGAACGCAGGATGTTTTTTTCTGGTTTATATGCCAGGTGGTTTTGACTAACCAATATATGGTGAATATTATTAAGAAATCTATGAGATTGCATTTCCCTGTGTCCTCTACAGTATGTCCTAAAATTGTAATCTTACTCAGCTGCTGAGTCCACCTCCTGTTCTCTGTGGATTAGTTATTTAGCTTGGGTATTAAGTATATCAGAAAAGCTTAATCTAAGAGTCATTATATGTGTTTTAATATTAAAATTTGTCATTGCCAAATCAAATTTTAATATTCTAAAATATGTTCATCCCCTTTAACAGCATGATTAGCAAATGTTTTGTAGGGAAAATAGATGGACAGATTCAGTACATGGTTTTCACATAACATGTTATTCTGTCCTGCTGGAAGTAAAATGCTCAGAGCTTTTTTGATTGTTGTGAAATATTTTTTTAAAGGATTAGACCGGCATTTCTGAAGAATCTTGTATGGGCTAGAAAGACTGTCACTAAACGTCCATGCTTTTTTTGGCAAGAGAAATTAGCCTCCCTCTAGCTCCATACTGTGCTGCTGGTACACAAATTAGCAAACATAGTTAGACTCCAGTGCAAGTAATTTTTCCTGCAAGTTATTTCCTGCAAAGTTAATGTTATGACTGTTTTTTTTATAAATTATCAGAAATCCTTGGGCATAAAAGCTGGTGGGCATCAACTGAAGGACACAGTCAGCCTGTGCACAGGGATACTTTGGCCATCTGGGAAGTCCTCTTGTGAAATCCTCTGGGGGCTCCTGGATAAGCACAGGTAGGCATCAGAATGGGCTACAGTCACTTCTTTTATAAAAGATGCAGGAGACAGAGCAGATTACATGCCTAATCAATCACAAAAGTGCGGTGAAGCCCTTCGTTACTCCATTTATTTAGCTTCAAAGTTACTGTAATGGTCTCTTCCTGTGCAATGCATAAATGGTCAAAAATGGGAGAAGTTGCTTTTTTTATTTACTCTCATTGTACCCAATGACTATTCCCTCTATCAGATCAAAAGTATTTGTCCCTCCATGGTGTATGTCTACTCTGCAGGGTTACAAACTTTAAACCAAACAGCTCAGGTACAGCACCGAATCTAACTGAGAAGCACAACAATCTTGCCCGCTTGGGACTTTGATGTCCTGGGGCAAGACCACTTGCAGGAGCTAAGACAACGTGTTGCTCCACAGCACTTCAGTCTTCAATGCAGACATAATCTTAGACAAAGAGTCATCATGTAGCCAGAAATTAAAGAATCCTGTCTTGAAGAAGCTCTGTTCTCTCTTCTTTTGCCTGTTTTTGCTGCACTTCACAACATGTGTTTAGCTTCTGTGGTTTTGGGGTCCATTCTGAGGAGCTTGGGACTCCATTCTTGGAGTCAAGCAATGCAGAGCATGGTGCTGTTATTCATCAAGTGGGCTGCTGTTTGCTATCTCACAATCTATGTTATCAAACTGTAATTTTAAATAATCCCTGAAAAATACCTATGATTTGAGTACACTGATTAATTCTAAGTACAGAGTTAATATCATTTAATTTTCTGAAGAGTCTCAGCTCTTCTGATACACTCCTGCATCATGTTGTTCCTCCTTTTTCTTGCCTTTTTATGAAGAACTGGAGTGTGGAAAATAATAATGATGGTCAAAAGGGGCTCAAAGGCTACTTGAGTGAAGGCAGAGGCCAGGGACACTGCTTCCAAGGTAGGAAAAAAGCCTCAGATGCTGCTTAAGGTCCAAAGTAGGAGAAATGAGTCAAGGGAACTGTATGACATTAGGCAAGAGGGTGGATTCAGACAGAATAAGTGGAAGAAAATGAGAGGAGAAATGCTGGTGAGTATTCAGAAATTTTGGAGCACTATGGACAGGGTTGATGAGTTTAAAGGGCATATGGTAAGAGACAGGGAGCCAAAGGAAAGAATAAAAATGTCCATGATGTTGGTTGGGGGAAGAGAAAGAAAATTAACTTAAGGGTCAATTCAGAATGTTTTTAAGAATACACTTGAATGTAAGTACCTAAATAGCTTCACAGAAATCAAGCGGATGATTTGTACTGAAAGCCATGTGTGCACCCATGTACCCTGCTGAACTGGAGCTTTTAATGATAGCCTTTACACAGATTTGAGTGAGGATAGAGTTGGACAAGAGAAGGTTACAATAGGCAAGATACATGGCCAGCAAACAGAAAAAGGCTAATACAAACTGAGTGCTAAAGGTAACATATTTCTCTTTATGTTCTAGAGCTTCCTACCAACTTTTGTTCCACACCCTCTGTATTACTTTTACATTGGACTGACAACATTCAACATTAACCTAAAACTTCAGGTGTCCTAGGTTCCAGGTCTGAGGATGTGCAATGTTGTAGCTGTAATACACAACCCTTTCACTCATCACTTGCACTGGTTCAAGTTTACTTGAAAGATTCTTGAACAGGGAGAGGTCTTTTGGTTCTGGTAGGTCTGTGGGTGCAGTATAATATGCAAGTGTACAATCCAGGCACAGATCTTGGTGGAGCTGTAGTTCTAGGTCCTTTTTTCTATTTCCAGTTGGAATGGCATCCTACAGACAGTGAGAAAACTCATTTTAATATTCTGCAGTTTCCTTTTCACAACATAAGATGAATACCTCTCTTCATCTACCCTTCCAGTTTTGTTCTGCTACCATCACTGTATTTGCTGTGCAGCAAACATGTAGTTGGTGCTTCGCATAAAAAAGCGGGGTGTGGCTAAAGACAAAAGCTTTAAGTCCTGACACAAACACTTGCCTCCAGTCCCTTGAGATGTATGTCAGTGGTGGATCTACCAAGATTCTTTATGTTAGTGAAATTAAGCATTTAAATAAGTGTTTCAGGAATCAGAACATGGGCAAAGACCTAGAAGTCGGACAAATGCCACAGTGGAGTAAGCTGTATGTTTTTGAGTACCTTTTGTGTCATAAATTTCAATTATTAATGGAATGATAATACTCATATTTTCTAGTTCCAGACTTTACTATTGACTTCCTATTGTCTGTGTAGCCCCTTGGTTCTCATGGCAACATCACTTTGCTTTTTCTGTCTCCCTTTCCGTCTTTATACATCAGTCTGTGCCTGTGAGAGGAGTAAGAGTTCAGGAAAGATGGTCTCTAGTGATGCTGATGAAATGTGATGTTTGTGATGGTGTTAAAAGATGTTCCTTCTACTGTCATGGAGCCCTTTCCTTCCCAAGAAGTCCTTCTGGTTTATTAGCTCAGTAGATGCTAGTAGGTGTTTGATGTAACCACAACCGTGGTTGTTGGATAACTCTTTTTTTTTTAAATCCTTTAAAACTGTTACCTGTTGCTCATGAAGAGGATAGATCGGCAAAGAGATGCTATTGCTAGGTGAAACTTCGGTTCCCTGACATTCTAGCAATATCTGAGGCACAATAAAATCTATGGAAAATATTGATTGACTTCAATAAGGCCAGGACTTTACTATCAGTATCCAATTTTTACTGCAGTTATGGTCCTCCTTACAAATGTGCTTCCTCTGTGGAAAAAGCTTTTTGAAAAGCTTTCAGACAAGCCTTTCCATCACCAGAGTGGCCACAGATCAAAAGCTTGCACTGCTCTGACTATGTCATAGATGTACACAATAATATAATGAGAGAGCTGTGTTCTGCATCTGGAAATTCAACTGAGAGACTCAATCAGATGGTGCTGAGCTCTGTCGTTAAAGAAAATGCCAGCCCTTCCCCAAGCCACGGGAAGGCAAATTAATACAAAGGCCAGAGCTGGTTAAAAATGGTAGAATTTTTTTTTCTGAAAATGTCATTAATGAAAAAAAAAAAGAACATTTCAGCCTGATTTAGTAAGAGCACTGAGCACTACACATTCCTTAATCTCCTGATTTCCTGCATCCCAGCTCCCACCCAGCCAGGGCTCCCTTTTCACAGGGGCTTTTTTCCCAGCATGTTTTATACAGGGCTGATCCTTTCTATTCGACAGAGAAAGGTAACTGTAGCCATAAACAACCATTTTATATTTTGTAGCTGCTTCCTGAATTGCCTTTTGTAGGGTAGGTAAGTTACTCTCATGTTTTTCTTCCTTAAAACAAAAGAATAAGTTTCCTATAGGCCAGGAAAAATAAAAGGCAAAAGTCAGACTTCAAATTTCCAGTGTTCCCGTAGTGGACCAGTGGACTCTGCTACAGAAAGACTTTTCAGATGTTTTAGAAATACTTGAATTTAAAAGATAGGAAACAAAACTCCCCCCCTAGCAGATCTGGTGTGTCAGCTGTAGTCAGACATTAAGATTATTTTTGCATTATTGGTAAATTAGTATTAAAAGTACCCACAAATTCAATAAGCAGACTCTGAGTCAACTGAGGCTCTGTATACCAAGTCTGAACGTGGTACTGTGGCAAAAAAAAAAACCCTAGTGACATTGCTGAGTATCTAAAACCAAAAGAGCAGGACTGAGTGCGAAAGTGGTAGGCACATAAGTGAAACCTCATTAAAATACCTCATCCCTTTGGCTTCCTTCTGGTTGTCAGTCTTCATCACTGGGAAAATTGCCTTTTCCTAACTTTGGTTACTAGAGCGCCGAACCTCTTGTTTTAGTGTCAGTGCTAAATATTCAGAGCCTACCCCTGGTGGCAATGCAAAGTGAAATTAATATTAGAGTTGTGTGGATCAGAACTCTTTTAAGAATATTTCCCTTGACACTGCCCACCAAAATCAACAAGAGAAGCCATCCTGGGGAACTGCATACAGTAAATTCTATTAAAAAACTGTTATTTAGATAGAAATCTGAAATTAGGACTTTTAGTCAAAGTTCCAACTTAAATTTGGTCTCTGTGTTAGACAGGCTTTATGATGCCTGGATTTAGTTGTTTTTCACAGGATCGAAGCTTGCTTCCATTTATGTGATACATACATGATACAGGAAAGGATGAAGAGTAATATTGCAGAGGTAACCATAAACCTTAGTAAATCTTAGCTGCTAACATTTAATATTCCACCAAAACTAAGCAAATAATATATTATTTATACATATGCACATATATTTCTAATCAGGTGCAACTCATTGCTCTCTCCTTCAAAGTGGCAGCATGATTTTTTTTGTTATCGACCCTTGGCACTTTCCCTCTGCTTTCGTACCTGCTCATACTACGTCAGTTGTCAGTATTTGGAGTGTTTGACATTGCTGCTGCCATTGTAAATTGAAAGATGGAACCATGGGCCACATTGCTTTTATCTGTTATCCAGTTTTGATCTTTTCATCTGCTCTTTGCCAAGTAATGTCAGCCATGATTATTTCTAACTTGCCAAAATTCTGAATGGCTTTTAAACAGGTGACATTTTCCTATAAAAAGACTCTACCACAAGCATATTTCTTTTTCCAGCCCCGAATGTCACCTTTTCTCCCATAATTACAGTGGTCTAAGTGACACATTTCTGGACTACTGACAGTTTTAAAGATTTGCTGTTTGGGGGTATTGCAATTACTGTGCATTACCTTCTCCCTTCTGAGAGGAGTGAAATTATTTCCATAGATGTTGCTGCCTTCACAGTTTTGCCTTTGATTTTGCACAGTTGGCTCTAGACTAGATCTAGATTTGGAAGTAGCTGGGAATAACTTAGTGTTGGGCAAATAAATAACTTTGGACTTAGCTACTGCCATCACTTAGATGAAATCTTTCCTAAACTTTTTCCTTCTTGCCTGGAAGCATTTGCAAAAGTTTGTACCCTGGGTACAGTTTGTGGGCAAATATTTTTGTGCCTAGGGTCACTTATGGATGTTAATGACAGCTCTCATTACAATTACTCTCTTGAGTGGGTACATGTTTTACAAGTGTCCGTGCTGTGTAAGTGCAACCTTGTGTGATGATGCTGTATTTAGCCCATGAGCTGATGATGATACATGGGGTCCATATATTTCTGCTGGCATTCCACCTCTTGTAAAGAAAAAGTATGTTGAAATGTAGCAAAAGAGTAGGTTGAAAGTGAAGTCAGTAAGCTCACTGGGCAAGTCTAAGTTCGTCATTTACTTGATCTGCCTTCTGGCTTTCTGTTTAACAGTACAAATAAAACACAGTGATCAACAAACATTACTGACCTAGACATCGTGCAATTTAAGTGACACGTACTGTAAAAAAATCTAATAGCTCCTTGTCTCATCTTCTCTTTTGTTTCAAAATAAACCCCTGGGAAATGCCAGAGACACAAACCAGAGATCTATTTGTGGACTCCTCATCTTTTGTTCTATGTATCATAGCAAGCACTTCCAGGGCAGACTTACCCAAGTCTTCTACAAACTCTAGAAGGGGGATTCTCAGAACCATATTTGAACACTAGCTACAAATTTTAGTATTTCAGATTTGAATAGCAAGCTACATAAATCTGTTAGTCTGCACTGCAGATCTCTGGAACTAAAAGAAGAACTATACTGTGAATTTGTAAAAAAATCGACTCCTTTATTGATGACTTTTGGACAATTGTTTTTTAATTTATGCACATTTACACAATTACATCCAAAAATTACCTACATAAATTAGGAGCCTGAAACAGGAATTTAAAGAATGGAAAGAACAAGAGCAACAATAGACTTCACAGTCAGTCTCATTTAAGTCCTTAGTATAGTCACGAAGTTAAGATACAAAAGCATTTGCAACAACAACGTAGTGGGCAGAGAGTATAAAAGAGAGGCCATGTAGCCATTAAGGCAATTAAGAAAGATTAAGATTGCTTGTGGTGGAAAGACCCGTTAATCAATAGGCCAGAAATCACAGCATGTTGTAGAATATACTTCACACAAAAAAAGAGAACAAACAGGCTAAATATATCCCATACCAAAGGTTACGGAGTTCTCATTAATGAGAAATCATATTAATCCCTCAGATATTGTTGGCTCCGTAGTTAGGTTTTCCATTTGCACACGTAGGAACAGTGCCGATGGAATGCATCCTAACTGATGCAACCACTGTTGAGAAAACACGTGTCCACAGTTGGCACCACAGATGGATCCAGCAATATTTGTGGAGGGAAAGCAGAGCTGACTCAAGAGGGCATGGGTAGATGCTACTCAGCGTTCTGCAGGAGGAGGACAGTTATTACAGTTATTCATTGCTAGCAACAATGACACACAAGCCCCCATTCACAAATCTAAAGCTGCAGTACAAAGACCACATGATGCCTGTCAGAAGGATGGGTAATTGAAAATCCTTGCATTTGCAAAATGCCTGTGGGCATCTAATGCAAGTCTTCTTATGGTAATGAGGGGAAGAAACAAAGTGGGAGGGCTACTGCACATGTTAAAACTTGCACCTGAAATAATTGAAAATTGGCTTAGGCGGGCATGTAACCAGGCTGAAACCAGCTCTAGGGCGCTCAGATTCATCTTCTGCAACAAGGTCACTGCCCAATTCCAGGCCTATGCGTGTTGTCTGAAGGAGCAGCTACAGGTGGGCAGAAACTGATTCGTTAGCTGGCTTTGCAGAAATAACTGCAGCTGGTTGAGATTATATTTTTTCATAAGCAAACTGAAAAGCAGAGGTGGGAACAGGTGCTTTTTTCCAGAAGGGGTTGGTTTCAGTAATTTTTGAACCTGAAACTAATTCCTAGAACTGTTCCTTGGGAACTTTCTGCTTCTTGACTCAGAATGAATTTTTATTCACAGATTTGAGCCAATAATATAGAAAAATAATTTTAAATTATCAAAACTACTGAAATGAAATATTTTAATCATCCAAACCACACTGGTTTGGTTTATTGGTTTGCAAGCATTCTTGAGATGTGTTGTTGTTTCAGGGAGGGATTTATTTATTACTTTTAAGTTTTCTAATTGCCATTCAGGTGAGGAAAGTGCTTTCTTACAAAGATAAACATGATTCTGGAGTATATAGAAACAATGGATGAGGTATCTGAAGTGGTCTTTTGCATTCGTGAGTTAAATCATCACTTTGGGGGATTTTTAATGTAGTCAGGATGTTTCTTTGGTTAACGTTACTAGAAGATATTGTCAGAGGCGTTGTAAGAGCCAGGATGATTTAAACAAAGAAAGCTGGTGTCATGCTTACCTCATAGTCGTTTTGCTGTTGGGTATATAATAATAAATATGGGATAAAAACCTATTCTACTGTGGGTATTCTAGGCAATATTAGACAGCTGTTTTCCCTGATTTCCAGAGAAGTCAAGCATCCACAGTGTCTCCTTAATTTCAGGCAAGGCTACAGGCATCTGGACTTTCAACCTCTATATACTTAATTTCTTTGTTTTAGTACAGAACAACTCACACAATTCCCAGAAAAGCAAGAAGACTTAAATAACAAATCTTCCTGAAGCAGCTGATTTTTTAGGATCCTGCATCACTGTGAAACAACATGATCTGATATAGGGCACCTCTGCTCTAGCTTCTGCTGGCAAGTAATTTCTTTACACAGGTTCTTCATAGTTAACAAAATGCAGCGTGGTAGCTTTTGGCTGAACAAGCAAGCCTGAAGAGTTGGCTGTCTCCTTGACTGCAGAGAGTGATAGCCCTTTCCCATACAGCCGTCCCATTGTGCTTTTGAAGATCTCAGCATCTGTTTTGATTCCGAGTATGTGTTATTTTTTGGGAGGCAAAGGCACTTGGTAGATGTCAGTTGTCTGTGATGATAGAAAAGCATGGGGTTTCCAGGTTTCTTGATCTTGGTGTTATTTACATTCTAGTAAACAAATATTTTATTGTTGATGTGTGGGTGTTCAGCTGTCACAACAGTATCTGAGAATATTAGCCAGTTTTTAGCTGCTGTTCATCTGTTTTCTGCCATTCCTGTTCTATATACAATCACCTCACTCTTCTCCTATTGCAGCTTCTCAATTTTACTACATAAACACATCTTCTATCATATTGTTTATCCATGCATGGAGCAAGAAAATAATCTGACTGCACCATTCTGGACCTCTTGACATTTAGAGAGAGTTGGGATTTAGACAGACCATAGAAGGAATTGCACTATTCAAGATGCGAAGTGATTAAGATGTGAACAAGGATTTCAGCAGAAGCAAGGTCAAGGTAAAGATGAACTCAAGCAGAATTTCAGAGGTGGGAATAAGGAGAGTGGGAAAGGTAGTTAAGTGCTATGAAAAAGCAGTTTATTGTTTTCAGTTTTGCACTGCTGGGATAGAAATATAAATGCCTTTAATATCCTTTAATTATGCCATGCTAGTCAGAGCATAGAGATGCCAAACACTTAGTGATACATTGCTGTATTTTCCTTTGCCTCCCTTTAATTTCCCTATTTCTCCCTCATCCCAATGCTTTTCCCTATATTCTTTTGCTAGATGCATGATTTGAATATTTTATATATACAAATCTCTTTGTTATAACTGGCTTTTACAATTTTAATTTACTTCTTCCTGGTGTCAAAGAAGTCACCACAGCTCTTACTCCCAATGTCTGATACCAGGGAGAAACAACACTTCCATGGAAATAATGTGCAGTTTCCAGATCAGATTTGTTTTGCTTTTCCCATTATCTGTCCTCCCATAGTGGCTCTTTCATATGCTGAATAGCTTGTAGGTATTAGGTCTGCTGATGGAAAAACTCTGGTCCCAGACATTGGGAGAATCCCTAGACCCTCCAATATACTCATGCTACGCGGAGGAAACTAGAAAGAGAAATGGCAAGGAGGGAAGGGTGAAGTGCAAATCTTTGGAAGAGGACATGAAGGCTGATGGACCTTTCATAGTTTGATAATGCCAGCTTTAGTAAGTTGGGGTTTTTTGTTAAAAATCTCAGTGCAATGTTTTTTATTGCTCACATATTAATTTCAATATGTACATGTAGATATTAGCCAAACTATTTGGCTTTTCATAGTAGAGAAACCTAAACAGCTATGTAATAAAATAGATAGCCCACCACTGACATTTGCCAAATGTTTTCATTCCAGCTGTTTCATCATAAGGTTCTACTTTTTTCCAGTTCCCTCCTCCCACTGTCTATGGCACACTTTCTTCCACTGAGTATTTCTGCACAACACTTTCTTATCTAGAGATAAGCTGTACTTCTGATAATGGAATAGGTTAAAATAAACCAACGTTTTACTTGATAAGTATGCATCGTTCCACCATTCTGTCCATTCTTTGTATTGTATTACAAAAGCAAACACAATTATTGAAAATCAAAATGCTTTATGAAATCATGTCAATTCCTTGAAACATAATTTGGGAGAAAATTTTTAGTTAAAATGTCCTGGCATTGTCAAAACATCTTGGTTTGATGTCTTTGAGAATACAGCCTTTTCACTTTCCTCTTTCCAAACTTTTTTTCTTTTGAATGTCTTTAAACATTGTCTTAGGTACTGTGTCATGATGTAAAAATTCAAAGTTAATGTTTAATGAAACATCTTAACTAACGGAAAGTAAAACTTACCTTTTTTTATTTTTGGTGCCCCAAATCTTAAAAATGTTTGGGCATTTTGCTCTTGGTTGGAATTTTAAAAACCCTCATAATATGAGACCTCTAAAACCTCTGCAAAATGGATTTTTCTTTTTTTTTTCTTTTTTTTTGTGGCTTTTATTGGCTCTGGGCATCTGCATCAAGAGGGAAAGAATTTTTCAGCCCAAGTTCCTGATCTCATATCCTCCTTCAGGTTAAGCACCCTCACTGATTACCACTGCTCCATTTAAACAGGAGGGAGGTAACCTCTTCACACGTCGAATGCCATTTAGGGCTCTTAGGGTGGATGCAGTCACTGTGTTGATGAGAGGCAGCGCAGGCAGCACCAAGTTACCCTTTCACATGTTATCGAGCATGCGCTATCCTGAGTCTTGTTAACAGCAGAAGAAAGGTACCTCCCACTCAACTCCCTCCCCCACTGATAAATTGCCAGCGCGGCTGTAAGTCAACAACCTTAAACGCCATCAAGAAACCGGTTGGTGGCCAGCATAGATGCCAGTGAGACAAACTGTTTTGCAAACCTGTCACACTGCAACCATTTCAGTTTCTGACTGGGTAGGCTACCTCGAATTAGAGATGATGAAGGCATACACAATGGTAATGAAGTTCATGCTCGAGAGAAGAGCTTGCACCACAGAGCTAAGAACAGGAACTTGTATTTTAAAACTAGGAACGGTTACAAAGATGTTGTTCAGCTTTCCTTTGCTCCCTCCAAGTTTTCCACTACCTTAAAACCTAACCACACAGCCAGGCTGCCAATACAAATAACAATGGGTTCATCTTTTTTGACAAAGAGCAAGCCAAACCATACTTCTCATTCCCTTCCATAACATCGAACTCTTCCTCATCTACATGAAGTTCAGCCACTGAGCTGTTATGCATGTGCAATCCTCCTCTGGGTGCCAGGTAAAGTATCCCACTCCTTCAACCAGAATGGAAATGGAGCTGGATATGACAAGTGCTTCAAGAAGTTGTGAATTTCCCTGTTATCTATTAGATATCAAACATGGGGCAGGTACTTATAACGTCTGTGAGAACTCCCACAAAGAAAACAAGCTATTGCTTGAAATAGTACCTTGGTGAAATTCACCAGGAATGCTTGGTGGCCTGATCATTTTCATTATATTTTTCCAAGAAATAGACAGATTATTTTACTATTGCAATCATATCCATCTTGACTGTAAATGCCACCTCCTCCTTTCAGACATTTAACCCACTAGTAGGCTTTACCTGCTGACTTGGTCAATAACAGCAGCCAACATTTGGTATCACTCTTTCTTCTCTGTCATACACAAAGGTCATTCCCATTCTGGTTATCTTTGCCAATTTATAATGCCAGACAATATTGATAATTCTCTTTGGGGGGGTTGTTTAATGGGATGATCTTAACAAGAATAAAGTAGCTGGATGTGGGCTATTTTTAACATTGTATTTCTTTCCAAAAACGTAAAAACTGTCTGTTCCGAATTGTACATTTTTTTTGTATTTTGTCTGTGGGTTTTCCATAAATCAGCTAAATTTGTTCACATAAACTTTACATTAAGCCTCTCATGGAAGAGGTGACAGATGTAGTGGACTTTCGAAAACTTTAACAGTCTCCACCACCATCTCACGCATTTGCATCTCCAGTTTAGAAGGTGCTCTAGGTAAATGTGAGCACAAGAGCAGTCCTACTGATGTGCTTGAAGTTAGGCATGTCTTGAAACAGAGCACATCAGATTCATTCATGTTTGAAGTTTCTGTGAAGCTTTCCTCTCAAATTTACTGTAGTAATTTAATTTACTATAGTAAATTTCTGGCTTTATAATTATTAAAGTATGACTAAATAATTATGCAAATACAATTCAGTAAATAAATTGACTGTATCGATGTAAGAAGGCTTTATGAAAGTTAAGATATATGGGAAATGAAAACAAACCTAAAAAGTCAGTTCACTCTCAGTTATACAATGAAAAATGTCTAGTTATTCATTGTTCATTGACCAATATTTTTATAGCAAATGAGGCATAAAGAAATTGTGCACAAGAACAGTGCTGGTAAAAAAAAAAAATCAAAAGAATCCCTCACTAGATGTGACATTGTGAAATGCTGTAGCTTTTTGAGCTCCACATGTATATTTATCTGACTACTGTTTGTATAACTTAAAACATCAAAGAATAAAGGGTTGGTATGCACAGCAGAGGTAGCTTTTTTGAGATGTTTTACCTCTTGATGCACAGGCAATCTAAATATTAATATTCATCATGTTCTAATTTCCTTATTCCTATGCCAAGCTCAGAACCACTTAGAATTAAGACTCTTCTGTTTTGCTGCTATTACATATTGTTTTGTCTGATTTTACTTCAGCTTGTATGGTTCCACCTAAATAAGCAACTGTGCATGATTGCTTTCCAGCTTCAAACTGTGGCATGTGGAGGAAATAAAATTCCCAACACATTTCTGGTAAAAGACGACATCTGCATGTCCATTTTAACGTATGATTGGAAACTTATGACCCAAAAATCCCAGTCTTGCAATTAGATATGTGTAGTTCCTGTTGCCCTTTTTCTCTATCTTTTTAAAACCTTCAGTAAGGCATCCTGACCCCTTGATGCAAGTTATTATTGTCTTCAACATATCCCAGTTTTTATTCGCAGTGTCTATGTAGATCCTTTTTTCTTTGCTGTGCAGCATCTTGGCTTCCAGAGATACATAAATTCTTATCTTTCCATATAGAATCTGTGGAACAGAATTTGTTGTAGGCAGTGAGAAAATCAAACTTGATAATCACTGAGAGATTCAAAGTATTTCCATAACTCATTACGTTTCTCCAAAGGATTTTATTGAGGAAGCTCCATCTGGACAGACAGCGTTAAAATGATCTCATTATAAAATGAGATAATTCAAAGAAATATTATAAACCAGCAATACCACTGTAAGAATTGCAACAAAATTGCCAAAGTCTGGATGAGCCTAGAGTCTGGATCTAAAGACCTTAGAAACCATACGTATTCTGGTGAAGGCTGCGAGGCCATGAACAGAACTATTCTGCCTAAAATCCCTTGGGACTTCAGACTCAAGAATTCTTTCTATTGAATCCTTTTTTTGGGGGGATGGCGCAGAGACCTGTTTCAAATGCCTTCATAATGGTGTATTTTACCAGAGTCTGTAGCATAGCTTGGCTGACATGTTTTTCAGGATGAAAAAAATACCTATCCATTTAGATAAAAATATCCTGCAAAGTTCTTTATGATAGCAAAATTAATGTTCTACGTCTGGTGCCATTACAACTTCATATACCGGTGGTCACACTTTTTTTTTCTTTTTTTTTTTTCTATTTTTGTAATTAATTTTCCAAATCTGAAACAATAAAGAGAAAAGAAATTTTGCTGCTGAATTCAAGCACAACTGGGTGTTATCCAGAGGCTAAATTCTTTTCCTGCTTAACATAAGAACATAATAAGAACATAAGAGGCATACTGGTTCAGAACAAAGGTCAGTGTAGCCCAATATCCTGGCTCCAACAATAGCCATAAGTGGGTATGCAGGGAAGAGTAGAGAACCAGCCTTGTATATCTGATGCCTCCCTCTAAGTATTCTGCCGGCTCTCAGCTACTTGCAGCTGAAGAATTTCCTGGAATGGGTGTAGTTCCAAAGTATTTAAAAACCTTCAACACATTTCTGTTCTGTGGTTTTGCCCAGTCTCCCTTGAGGCTATGTAAACTTACAGTATCTGCTAACTGATGCCAAATGGGAGTTGGGCACCTGGACTTTGTGGCAAAAAGTGATTAATATCATTAGGGACTCAAGGATAACACTTTCTCTGTATCTTCATTAATACAATAGTTCTAGAACAAATCTGGTGGTTTACAGGTATATGATAAGAGGAAGTGAGGATATGTTCAAAATATTACCATGTTTTCTTTAAAATATCTACACAGGCATTCTGATCTGAGGCAAAAAAAAGAGAGAAGGTTTTGACAGGGTAGGACACTAATAAACTGTTGATAAAAGAGTAGCCTGTGGGCTGAATAACGAGATACTCAAACTGTTCAGGCAGGATGCTAGAGGCAAAGAAATAGGTGATTATCTTTGAATTATGCAGTTCTGAATAAGAGGAGAATAACTGACAGAAGCCTATGGACATTTATCAACCCTGCCGAGGAGTAGGCGGACATGAAATGATATACCGATTCAGTGGCAAATTCCAGTTAGACTGCTCTCAGTCCAGATTAGAATAGATTCTTGCATCTGTCTTCCTCGATTTTTCAAACATTTCCTTTTCCTTCTTTTTTTCAGTGAAATTTATCCATTATTTATAATGATATAGATTAACTTTCTGAGATTGTGCCACCCATATACATTTCCCCACATTTGGCAAATATGCAAAATAAACCAAATGCAAAGGTATATATAACAAATCTTCCTGACTGTAAGTGCTTGCAAACAACAAAGGCACTTGAATATTCTGATGACAGGGC
This sequence comes from Gavia stellata, assembly GCF_030936135.1. Taxonomy (NCBI): domain Eukaryota; kingdom Metazoa; phylum Chordata; class Aves; order Gaviiformes; family Gaviidae; genus Gavia; species Gavia stellata. The sequence goes on from NC_082595.1 coordinate 14,800,408, forward strand.
TTATATAAGGACCTACGTGGCTAGACAGAGCGATTTTTTTATTTTCTGTGCCTACCGTAACCAGGCGTATCTCCTGCTGTTCTGAATCACTAGGTTCAAATCATTGGCTTCCAAGAATCCTGTAGCTGGAAATGTTGAAGACAGAAAAACTCTAATGGGTCATTTTGGACAGCCTCCTGCCAGGACATGATTATTCCCTCCAGAGCTATGTTAGTGCTTGATGAACAGCAACACTATCCACAAATGAGGCAATGTTGTCCACAAACATAGATGAGCAGAAAGAAGATACTGGTGAATGTGGTCAACAGATACGTTCCTCTGTAGCCTGTGCTTTTGTTCTGTGTTGTCTTTAAATTTATTCCTCGCATTGGAAAGACAGGAAGGCTTGTTTGAAAAGCTCCAGGAGAAACCAAACTGCTGAATTTATGAATCTGTGTCGGTTTCATTGTGGTTTAGTAGTGAGGAGTACTCTAAGGTAACAACAATCAAATGCTCCTCAGACATCTGCACATTTTGTCTAACACGTTGTGGGTTTTTTCTATGAGTGTGTATGTGTGGATTTTGTAGGGTGGGAGATGTTCACCTATTAGTAGGTTTGGTGTCTCCCTCAAAGGATGTCTCATTTGACCAACAGATTGCTCCTGATGCCTGATAACTTATGAATCCTCACTGACATCATCTGATCACACACCTGGCTATTTTTCCAATTAGAAGTTTTATTAAGATTGTTTCAGCCAGGGTGAGGTATATAATCTTAGTTTCGGGGGCAGTAGAGTAATTTTTTGGAGTAATGGTAAACATCTTTGTCACCCAAACAAAGCGTCAAACGTGCTGGAGAAATTTTTAAACCGACCTGTAAGAGGGTGCTGGATCCCCTCCATAGTTGGTAAAATCTTCTGATGGGGTGAGACCCACATGAGGGAAGGGGATTTTCAGTGCTAGTCTTTAGTGTTCACTTTTAATGAAATTTTCCTTGCTTTAAGTATCGACATTCTTGATCTGCAAGTCCTTTAGAGTCCTTAATGGTTTCTGCCTATGCCCACGGCAGTAGCTATGAATGTTTTTATCTAATCTACTTGGTGATGAAGCTGTATTCAATTTCATCTCATGATTAGATCTCTGCAATGCATCTACATCCAGTTACACCACGAGACCAGAGCCAAACTCCAGCTGTGGTTTATTTGTGAAGGGGTGTTCTATGAGCAGCCTGCAATGTCTCCCCTCTATTACTTGAGAAGAATTTTTTTACTGTGGTTTTTCCCTTAAATAGTTATGATGAACCTTGCTATAGAAACCATCTCCCTTTTTGTGTGATTCTGTGTCGGTGAAGATGAGCTGATGTGCCTTGAGGGGTCAGGAATGTGTCAACCTTGACTCAGAGATGGCTCCTTGGTTGGTGGAGCTATGCATCTTATAGTCTCTGCAGAGCTGTAGGCTCCCAGGTGGCACTGTAAAGCTCAAGTTTACCCAAGCTTTGGGAAGAGGGGAGAGATGCCATAGGGTATGATAACAATAAGGCATTTTTATGTTTTGAACTGTGAGGAGTTAAGAGTGTCTTTGCTCTGATGACAGTCAGTGATGACTGAAAATGAGTCTAGATGGGTGTATTTTTATAGTCTGAAATAACAAGTGAGAGACAGTCTCTGCCCAACCACAAATCCTTGAAAGCCAATTTCTCCATTCTACCTGTGTTACACCTAACGTGCTTGGGGTTATACTTTCATGTATGTAAATAAATTATTCTTAAAGAAAATCAAAATGTATGTGTGTGACAGATGGTGTTTTCTGTTGCTAGCTAGCAAGGTTTTGTAGTTCTCCAATTCCAATTTCAAACATATTTATTGTAGTAGGTAATATTTAAGACTAAGTGGTCTATTTTCTACATTTTTTTCTGTGTTCCTTTTGCTGCTTCCCTGGCAATGCATGACAGATATACATGGTGCATATCCTCTAGGGGCTTGTGGCCAAGGAAAAGTTGTTTCTCTATAAAAATACTTCTTCCTCTCCAGCAGTCTCAGAAGGAGTCAGATTGTCTATGGCGGGTTAAAGAGCTCCATGTCTCACATTAAAACTATCAGCCCTTCAATTTAGGAAAACAACTCAATTCAGATGTTTCCCCCTCCTGAACTGAATTAGGTATGAATTAAACTTAGGTATGAAATAAACTTCGTGTCCTGAAATGAAATACTTCCCTCAGCTGGATCCCAGGTGAGGTGGAGTAACAGGATGGATGGGACAAAGGTTTAATGTGCTGGTGACTCTGGAGGTATGCAGAGAGGGCAGCCTGGATAATTTTACCAGAGGTCCAAGAGAACCTACAGAGTCTATCCAGAGCCCACTGCTGTTGGTGGCAGAAATCCCCACTCATTCAGCAGGAGTAGGCTCAGGCCCAGTGTTTGTAAAATATAGGCTGATTATCCCCAGGTTTCTTACACAAAGATGATTACTATAATACTTTACATGACTTTTCTCTGAACTGACTGTTCTTATTTATTGAGCAGAATTGCCCGTTTTTTCTCCTTGATGTATTTACACAAAGAACCTTTTCTTTTTCTTGTCTTTTTAGGCAGGATTTTCTGTCAGCATGTTTTATTTGGGAAATAGCATATGACACTGATGGATCTTCCCCTTTCCTTTATTTTTCTGATGGAAAACACCTGCAGCATAGAACAGCCTTGGAAAAGTCAAGTAAGAGCCTGTGTGCTGCGATGTGCTGCGGTAGTAAATATATTCTAGCGTACACAGAGCAGCATAAATACATAAATATTGTACAACATGTGTACTTACATAGCCTACCTTTTTTTTTTTTTTACTTGCAGAGCATACACTTAAAATACGCACATCAAGTTACGTATGTCTGGTATAGTGGCAGCAGAGTCTGCTCTGTTAATAATAATACTACTGAAAATGTAAATCCCTCCACTTTTTATAATCAGTGCTTTAGGTTGCATTTACTGTAAACAAAGATGTATTTTGGGGGGCAGTTGGTTTGAGTTTATTGTTTATGTAAATCTCTCAGAATGTGACATAGCCAGATAGCTTCCTATGTTGTGCTGATCCACATTTTAGGCCAGCAGCCAAAGTATTTTATCTTTTACTTCATTATAGTGATCTTCCAATTAGCTGTGGTCTGTAATACCCTGATTTTGGTGGCAGTGGTTTGGGGAGGATTGTTTGATAGTTCTGCTCGAGAGGCAAAATGAGGGGCCTTATTATAGAAAGTGCAGAGGTTGTGCAGTAGCTGAGTTCTGTTGCAAAGTTTGCCGATAAGGGAAAACTGGCCCTTGAGCATCCATTCTATTCTGTATATTAACACTTCTAATCTGCACTGCTGATAAAACTGCAAGCCATTTGCCTTTGGAGGAATTAGTTCTGCCTCACTTGTGTAACCAGGCGATGGTGATTAACCTTTAAACTGTCCAATATTCTCAGCAGACTCCTGCTCCAGATTAGAAACTATTTAGTTATGACCAACTAAATTAACAACGTTCCCTCCTCTGAAGAATAAGATTTGGAAGGTATGCATTTTAAGGTGGAATGTGGATAACGTCCTTATTTATTCACCACTTTTGCTACATAAAATGTATTTGTCGTTTAAGAAGAAAAAGAAAGGGGAGAGGGAGATCGATTTCAGATTGAAACAGTCTACAATTAGTTATGTACAGGAGGCGATTTGGTTGAATTTGGCTTGGGGTGCTTCTTTAGATGGCTGAGACCTGTTTCTGACTTTTCATTCTTTAATAAAACTTAGGGTGCAGGGGATAAAAAGGGCAGGATAGTCCTCTGGTATGGGCAGCACTTTAGGAAAAAGATTTCCTTCCTTTGAAAGGAAAGGCAATTATCTCAATTCTTTGGGAAAGTAATTTTTGGAAGTTTACTAACCTTCCTGTCACAATCAGGCAAAACAAAAGATTTTGTATGTGCTGGTTACAGACCGACCTATCCAACGGACTTTAGCTGCTGTGATAACCTAGTACTGTACCATTGTATCTACATATTTTAAATGTGTAATTTATCAGTTGTTACGTACCCTTCAATACATGCGCCATAAAAGAAAAGAGCAAGGGCAATTATGTAATAGTATAGTGTTTGTCTGACGTGCCTTAAATCCCCATATTGTTATTCCTCACTGAATAACAAATACAAAATCCCTGTTAGCAATGTTTTCCATTTTACCAGTTTTATATTAGCTGCCTCCTTAAAAATTGCTAATCTAGATACTACATTAGTAGGATGTCAGTCAAACTGCAATCCACAGTGAAGCCTTCTTCATATACCAATTTAAATCATTCATGGTCCTTTCTTTGGCATTATTCAAAAGATCATAATAATTTTCTTGTGCCCACAGCACAAAAAAATCAATTATTTCCCCACAAAGACTTGAAAGTACTTAGCGAGTGCTGTAAGAAAAGCTGAGGGTTATATCAAATTGAAATTGCACTCATTACACACAACACAATTAGTTGCCACTAGTCTGGCCGGTGCTTTAATTCTGAATGGCATATCTTTATTATTACAGAAACAAGCATGCAAATGGCATTGTTCAGGATTTGCAGAAATCAATAGGATATAGTGCTGTGTGTTTGGTGGCCACTGTCACTCAGTCTGCTGTGGATTTGAGATAATGTGTGTATTTGAATTAATGAAGGGAACGTGAGACATCATAAGTGACACCCAAATAAAAGAAATGGGTACATGATATTTGTAATTATTCTACTTGTGTTTTTGTTGTAAATACTTGTGCTTTTTGTTTTTTAATCAAAGGATTAATTGCATTTTAATAAGGCATTATGATTTTCAGAGCTTTAGTTAATTAAAACTTGTAGTATATAATTATGAAGTGATGCTGAGATTTATCTAAAGATCACCCATACGTTTAGAATATGTATATTTTTCCTTGTTAAGCAGTTGCTACATTTTGGGGGGAGGATGAATTGTATTAAATGTTTGAAAGATGATGGCAGTTCCAAATGGATTTCTATAAATGGCAGGGAGGAATGTAGATTATGTTGTTGGGCAAATTAAAGTGGAAGAACTACTGGGGTTGGAAACACTTTTTGGCTCTAGTGCTGGAAGATTTATTTGCACAAATGTTAGCTTTCAGCTGCAGGAGTAAGAACAGATGTATTTGTTCAATGTATCATATCATTCCGCCCATTAGGTCCCACTGAAATTGCTGCAGTTTGAAATTCTGAATACAGGCCATAAATACTCACTGGTGGTGCATGGTAAAGATTATTTTTCATGTGACAAAAGGATTTTAAAAGGAGGGAGAAAGTATGTGTGCATGTGTGTGTGTGTGTGTACAGACAACTCTATGTATCTACTTGTTTCCCTAATAGAGATGAATATTCCTGGTACAAAGCTTTAATCACTCACAATCTAACCTGGGAGATATCTCTCTCTCTCTCTCTCTCTCTCTCTCTCTCTCTCTCTCTCTCTCTATATATATATATATATATATATAAAAAAAGACTGTTTCCTGTGGGAGTATATGATGTACGGATTGATAGACTAATTGCTAGATAGATAAAACAGAGTTAGAGTAAAACAGTATTAGAAAGTTAAAATCTTAATGTTACCAGTGAAGCTTTCCTTTGGCATTATTTTAAAAAAAAATCTCTTGTTATATTTATCCCATTTGTTTTGTAAGTGTATATTGGAAATAAAAATTAATTTTACTGGGTTTTTTTAAATATAAAGAGGGGAAAATATTGCTTTGCTGTTGAATGGTGAGGGGTTTTTTTAATTTCCTGTCAACTATAAAATGAAGTACATGTTTATGCACAATAGTCCAGCACAGTCATATATTCCTATCACATAGCCCCATGAACTTGAAAGGGTTTCTAATGTTCCTTGAAGGAAGGGTCTTAAATTAGACCTCAGCATTTCCTACTTGGAAGCTTGGCTCTTGCAATGCACAAATAATTAATTATTTATTACACCCTGGCTTGCAGATACTTTTTGAGACAAACCCACTCAAGAGCCTAAAATGTTCCAAGCGAGGTGGGGAGACGAAGCCTGCAGAGAGGGCAAAAGAAAGAACAAGAATTCTCAAAAATTTACGTTGACTTCAGCACTCAAACCAGGATTTTATTAGGTATCTATAAATGGATTTTAAGTAGGATTTTCCCATGTTTTCTCCCAAAGCTGATTTAAAATCTAATATTATTAGATTGGTCACAGCCTTCATATTTTAACTGTCAAACCCAAAGCCTGAAAGGTGATTCATTCAAAGCTTGCTAAAATATTTGCTCAGCAGCACAATAGTGTGTGATGGAAAATAAACTCCTCTAGAGCATCTCACCCTATCAGCCATGGCCTGCAGCAGGAAAAGAATGAGGGAAGGTCAGTCAATTATGTGTGGTAATCACCGTAAGCATATTATCTGAGACACAGATGTCTTCCCTGACCCCACACGACATAGCTATTAACCCCACAGTAGTATAAAAATGGGGAGGAGGAGGAGCCGGTCCCCTAGGTAAACCAGACCTTTTCAGTCAAGGCTTGTCCAGCAGCTCAGCGAAGTTGCGGCAGCGAGGGCGCTGTTGCAGGGACCAGCCGCCTCTCCTCTTTGGGGACCTTTCTATAGACCTAGTCATGTGAGATAAATAGTTGCATCATCGGAAAAATGAGACCGGCAAATTGACTTGTGAGATATTTCGGGAGCATAAACAGCCCTGGAATGCTGGGTGCTGCCCGTGTTGTTACGGGAACAACTTTTGTCTTCCTCAGTACACTTACGTAGTTGATGTATTAGTGCTGATAAAGTATAAAACCACTATCATGCAATCGTCTAATGCTTCTAGAATACAGAGATGATTTTCTCATTACACCGAGTAATGTGCTGATTACCACATACAGCTCCTTTTGAGTTCAAGTTCCTTCTATATTTACTTCAGAAAAATGATCGGCTGCTTATTCAAGTGAAAGGGATTTTTTCAGTGCGATTATTCAAACACATCAAGTAAGCAAAACAGATTTTTAAACAGTCTATTTAAACTGTTGAAGTTGAAGGCTCATTTAAAAGTTTGCATGTAAAATTTGGTTGCTGTGTAGGAAACATGCATTAGTAAGAGAGGCAGTATTCCTCATCAGCTCTAAGCTTTCTAACACCTTTAGCATTAACCCTGAGAGTAGGTCTGTTTATTTCTTGTAGCCTTTGGAAAATCTTTTCTTTAGGTGATGGTTTGTTACCTTTTGGGAGTCCATTTTGTATTTTTCTACCAAAAAGATTAATGCCCATTAAGCAATGTAAGCTATTGTGGTGCTGCACAACATACAGTGCAAAAGAGTCCATGACCAACCAGATTTGGTTTTTTTTCTCCTTTTTAAATAATTGATTGTAATGGCATTCTGGTCTTGTGGCATCCTTGTAACTGAGATCAGACTGGGCCCAGTGAATACCAGAGCGTGAAGGGAATGCTTTGCTTGTCAGATTTGTCACAGAATGTAGCAGAGGAATCCACAGGTTTCCTTTCAGACAAAAGGATTTACTAAAAGATACTCTCTTTGATACTGCCTCCTTTCCCAGGGTTAATCATCATGTGAGTCAACATTTGCATGCATTGCTGAGCTACAGGTTACAGACAACAGAAGTGGTACATTGAGCACTGGGATAAGCCTAAGCACTGGGCTCCCAGGAAAGGAAAATCTATTAGAGATATGGGATTTTGGTGTGGCGCAGGGTGAACACAGGTTGCCTCTGCCACTGACCTCAGGGATGACCTGAAAGTGGACGAAAAGGATGGTGGAGATGACTCTCTAGGACAGCTGGGCTGAAGGGGGTGTTGCAGGTTCCCATCACAGCCACTGCTGACCAAATTCAGCTGGAGTCCAAACAAGAGATTTGAGCTATCCTACCTATGAGTAAATCCCCTGTGGGAGTCTCTGCTATGTGGAAAGATACCATTTGCACTTCCTCCTATTATTGTGGTCAGTCTTGAATTTTGGTCCTCTTGTATTCCCTTGTTAAACTTCCATCTTATTGTCATTTTAGCCCTATGTCTAAATGTTGCTAAGTAACCTCCTGTGTCAAATACTTTTTCTGCCGGCAGAGAATCTTGCATCAGTCACCTATTGTGACGGCCAGATTAGATACCGTAATGTGCTCGACATGGGACTGTGCTTTACTTCTATCTGGAAACTGCAGCTGATACAGGATTTGGCAGACTACTTGTTAAGCAGCATCTTTTCCTTGAGCATATTAAAGCAGCCCTGAACAACTTGTACAGTTTGTTTACTGGTCTCTGGGCTGATTTTTAAATGTTGGAGATTTAGAGGGTTTTGGATTTTTTCCTTTTAGCTCTAAATCCTACCTGTTTGAGCGAGCAGCTCTGCCTGATGAACACATTTCTCCATTTGCAAACAGTGAAGGCTGTAAGTTAAGACCTTACCTCTGAAAGAGAGCGAGCAGTGCGTGCCTGGAGCTTTAGCGAGCCGTGATTTCTACAAGGCTCTTTTATCATGTTTTCTGTGGGGCCAAATAAAAGCCAAATTCTGATGATCACTTGCGTGAGTAGAAATCAGGAGTAATGCTATTTAAATAATATGTAATTAGGCTAGAGTGAATGAGAATGGAACTTGGTCCCAACTGATTATATATTTCAGGTCAGTTGAAATAATGGAACAGCCTTTTCTGTCTCAGCTTAATGCAGTGGTTCTGAAGAGTTCATCACCTGCTCTTGGCTCTCTTTCCTATTTCCAGCTGATAAATCATCTTTAATGTGTTTCCTAATATTACTTTTCCACGTAAGCACTGGTTATAGTTCTATGTGACAGCAACGGGGGGGAGGGGGGAACAGGCAATAATTTCACTGACACAGAAATTACTCTAAAAATGCATTAATGTGTCTTAAGTATAATTGACATACTTTGAAATATATATTGCCTATAGGCAAAATTAAACTTTGCTAACCAAAACCAGAGGTAGGCAGAACTTCCGTAGCATCATTCCTGGATATGTATTAAATAGTAGTGATGGTTTCCATTGATATATTTGTAAAATATTATCAAATTTCACACATAGAAATCACATGTCTTATTCAGTCATGTCGTGTCAGTTAACCTTTTCTTATGTGATAATTTATTTTTCTAGAGGAATTATTTCATAAAACCCATAGTAATCTTAAACATACCATTTACCATGTTAATACTTGTAACTTATCACATGGTATTCAGTTCCTCCTTGCTGATATTCTGTTAATCTTATATGTCACAGCAAAAGCAAAGCATTTTCCATAAAGCTGTGGGAAGTCAGAATTTAAATTGGCTTTTCATCTCTAAATTTTGTCCTAATTATAAATAATCATGGCCAGCAAAATAATTTTTTAAAAAACCCACCTTTCACTATGGTTTTATCATGTGCCTAAAACCCTCTCCTGAATTATGAGAACAATCGGAGAATTGCTGAGTTTTATTCATCCAAGTAAACCTATAGCTGTTTTAGATGCCAAGGAGCCCAAAAGTACTGATTTCTCCATGGTAGAGAAGGAAAACAGAACTCTATATACTTGATAAGTATACTGGTTCAGGGAAACTAGTCACTCACATGAGATAACTTAAGCGTGACAAACTGCACACATGAATTGCATTCGGGACACATGTTTGACCACTTCACCTGCACACTGCAAACCACTCCATCTGTGGCATTGCTAGCCTTGCTGAGAAGCTTCAAACAGCTGCAGCTGAAAATACAATATGAAACGTGGTGTCCTGCCACTCTCACTCATTGCACTAGTGTGAAGGACAACACAAAGACAGGTCAAGTTTGGTTCAGTGACAGATAAGCTGCACGTTCACCTGCCTTTTTTTTTTTAATGTAGTTTGGGCTTCCAAATCATTTAGTTGCTTTTAAAAGACTGATGTAGCTCTATATGTCAAGAGATGCAAAAGAAGGTATTTTCCGTAAATGCTGCCGTATGGTGATGAAAAGTTTTTATGCAGATTACAGTGGTGTTTGCATGAAGTTTCCAAACACCAGAGAGGAGGGAACTTTTGTATGTAGTTTTTTGTATTGGATCCTGCAGGAGATACAAAGCATTTTATTGGTGAGATGTCCCAAACCAAACCCAAAGTTGTGTTGGCTATACCTACAGTGTAAGCAGGAGTTGGTTTCTGCAAACTGATGTTTACAATTTTATGAAAAGACTGAGAACCTTTGGGAAATACGTGGATAATTACTGAACACAGAGGTCTGTATTTAGACAAGGTTGAATATAGGTGTAAACTCAAAAATATGTCTTTGCACCAACCCAAATTTTCTCTGTATTAAACATTTCTGCCTACGTCTGTCAAATTGAGTCAAAATGTATTTTCAGTATGCCTTTAAGTTAAAGGGTAAAAGGGTTAAGTTGCTGTCATACCATCTATGTGCTGCCCCTTTCATTTTTATGAGAACATCTCACCTGTGTTCTCGTCTGCAAACACCTGTCTTAGGAAGAAAAGTGTGGCTCAGGTATAAGAACTACGAGTAATTTTTTCTCTCCTACTGATCTGTTATCAAGCACAGTAAATACAAACACTTGGTCTGCACCTCCTGTGACTTTTAATAAGATTTTGATTGTGAGTCAGACTCAAAGTACCCAAATTTTTCCTGCAAAAGTATTGTTCCACTGTTAGCCAATAGAGCATTTCAAATGAAGTGCATACAAAGTGTACTTCAGTCTAAAACCAAGTCAGATTTTTGACGTGGTTCATTTGGGTTTTAAGGAACATATTGACAGAAGAAATTGTATTGTTCTGTCTGGTAAGAAGTATTAACTGGAGTACCTCCAGATTTCAGGTAATTAACTGGAGTACCTCAGAGATTTCAGGTAATTTTGTTCTTTGCCTGCTAAAAGTTAGGCAGAAACAATGAACTGGGAAACTTCAAGTTCTAATACAATATGAGATAAGAAAAACAAAATACTCGCTTCTAGGACTGTTCAGTGCCCAGTGATGGCAGAGGCTGTTTACTACTTTTGAAGAAGTCTTCAATATTAGCTACATAAGTAATGATGTCACAGAGCACAAACCCGCAGAAGGAAAAGTCTGGAAGAGAAAGCTTAGAAAGAGGAATCGTGGTTTTGCTCTGCTGGTTGTTGTCTGACGCTGTCCAAGAAACAGTGAGTTGGATACCAGTCCCGCACAGTCCTGAGTGAAGCTGACAACTGTACAAAGAGACAGGCTTTGGACTTCGATTTAGGGTCTCAATTGTCAAGGTACTGACTGTTTTGCGGAAGATCCCCAATAGTTTTTACTGACCTCTATTGTACTCAAAATCTTGCAGAATACTGCTCCCAGAGCTCTGAGTGACTAAATCCTCTTCATCACAAATGTTGCTTGTTGCTGTAATCTAGGCCTGTTTAAACTCCTCGTGCCATGGGTTTTTTCCCCAGTGTTGCACACATGCTGGGCTTAAGATACTGTAGGGCACAGGTGCCAACGCTGTGCTCTTGCAAGCTAGCATATTGGCCATCTTGTTGTCCCATCACGGATTCTCACCCCATCCTGCTCAATCACTACATCTTTGGCTGTTACTTTACCTCCCTGCTACCTTCTCCTCTCATTCTCCTTCCTTGCCTCCAGCTGCATCAGCTCTTCCTCTCCACCAGGCATTCAGACTCAGACCACAGTCTTTCCACATTTCTCTTCCAGGTCCTTTGTGCATACTGGAGACACAACTTAGAAGAGTGTCACTAATGCTCACAACTTCCATCCACATCCTTTCCTGATATTTGTCTTGCACATCCAGTCACTTGCCCAGATGCAACTTCTGCAACTGCTCCCTCCCCTATGGATGCCTTTCTTTCTCCATAGCTTTAGCCTGACTCAGCTGCAAAGGCATGCAGCAAACCAGCTGGTTAGCTTTTTTCTCCTCTGCCTTTAGCAAACCCTGGATCAAGTCTCCTAACCACTACAAAGGTTACATCCTTTACCCTTTTCCCACAAAGCACTGCTCCTTTCTGACCTCTCACTTTCTGCATTGCTCTCTATGACAAGCACCTCATCTTGTTAACAGCTTTAAGTAAAAATGGTCTTTTTGCCTTGAGGAAAAAAATAATCAAACCAAACCTGGAGAAAAAATTGCAGACAGCTCTGTTTGAAATATTTTTATGCTAGAAAATGACAAATTCACATTTCCATTCCTGGCATATCTCTTTCAATCATTACCGCATTTCAGTTTATCTGCCTGTCATCTCTTTGGAAGGTGCTTTATCTTCAGCTTTGGCTTTCATGGCCAAAGCTGAGCTTTTCTGCTTCTCTTCTGTACTCTGACTCTACTTTGACTCCTGTTCTTGGTTACACTGAACAACATTATTATCATTCCTGTGATCTTAGACCTATTAACCTGCCATTTCATCCTTCCAAGATAGTGGCCAAACCCATCTTTCTTTTGGTACTAAAAGAAGGAAATTTCTCATCTAAACCTTTGTAGTCTGTTGCACCTCTTTCTTTGTGGTCTTTCTTGCCCTTAAACTTACATCATCTCTCTTTGATATGCACAGAAAACCAGCCCTAGTCATGCCCATTACTCCTAGCACTCAGTCCTGCTCGTTCCTCCTCATCTTATGCCTTCCCGTTGCTCTCACCTTCAGGTCTACCAAGCAGCTGCCTTGCCTCCTAGCTGTCACCCGCCTGCACCCTGTTCCTGGTTATTAGCCTGTATGGACATCACCATTTCTTTTTAACACAAATAACACCCGATGGGCTCATTTGCAAGGCTTTCCCATTCTTCAGCCATTTCTTCAAAAACCACATCTGCTGCAGCAATAGCTGGTGAAAACACCCTGGGGTCATAGTTGGCACGTAAGGTTTTACTACTATTAGGAGAAGGGAGAGGGAGAGGAAGGTATGCAGATGCCTACAATGAGAGTGGGCACACATCTTTACGGTTTTATAATTTTTGGTTTCCAACTTCTATGTATTGCCTGAATTATTTGACTATAAGCTCTCTGGCGCAGGGACGCTCTGCCTTGAGCTGTGTGCAGCACCACTTCTATGGGCTCCTAATCCCAGCCAAAGCCCCTGTGTGTCACTGCAGTAAACTCACTGGCTCTCACACCCCAATTCACAGTGGTGTGCATTCTGGAAATCCTCTGTATTTGTAGTCGTACTCCTCACCCTCTTTCCCATACTGAATGACATATCTTTCTCAAGCAAGCACAAGATGAGGGGCTCCATTAAATGCATCAACCTGCAAAAGGCTCCTATTTAAGATGTGTATGTCACATATGTTTTGTGGAACTTTCACAGTCATGTTCATCTTAATTTAGTGATACATTTTTCCTCAGGAAAACAGGAGCTCCAGGGCAGAGACGGACTCTGGCAGCTGTAAGGAATGATTACTTTCCAGTTTAGCTAATGATATAATCCACTGTGGTTGCAAGTCTTGCTCTCCTCTTTAGATGATGTCAACATTTCCATGAGCTACATGTGTTGTATTCATAAGTGGTACTTAGAAATATGTGTTCTGTAATCTCCTCCTTATGCCTGACACTTTACACATGTGTTTATCTACAAGGAGTGGTGACATTAGTTTGCTAATTTTGCCAGTGTACTGTACCAGTGAGGGTGTGAGAGACTCAGAAGGATATTTAAACTGGCAAAGAGAGAATTATTGACATTAGCTATGAGTACTTTATAAGACTCTGTTTTGGAATGTCATTTGTTAGAAAATCTTTGCTGCTGAAAGTCATCCATCATTCCCAGACGGACCTGCAAGCCTTACAGAAACCTCCTTTCCCAAATCCCACTCATTGCCACTGGCCAAATATACTCACTTAATGACATCTGCAAATTAGATATACAGATATTATTCCCTGGGAAGAAGTGGAGTGTGGAAATGGTATGGTAAGATATGGTTTTTCTTGGCTGCTGAATGGACTTCAGTGGTGAAAAAAATGCTCGTTTACCAGAACTCCACCTACATGCCCCTGTGTATCCATGGAACTCAGGTTTTCTTTATTAACTAGACTGTATGCACAATATTCACATGGTGAAGATCCTCAGCAAGAGCTCATACTGCCCATGTAAGTGTTTTTTTAAAGAATCGAGCTCTTACCTCTCAAAATTACATTCATATGGCATTGTTCAATATGTATGGCTGACTACTATAGAAAGCAGCAACAACGGAGTACAATGCACTAATTTTATCCCACTTTGACTTTGAAAATATAATCGGTACTTATAAAAATTGTAAATACTACAGAATCATGCTAGTAGGATTATTCTAAAATGGAAGTGCTAATACATCAAGCAAAATAGCTTTGCTAGTCCTAACTGGCTCCTATTATCACCATTATCAGAGAAGATATACCTCCGGCAGCAAAAATGGGCTGGAGCACATATGAATATATGAAAGAGAGCCAAGATTTAAGGAGGTGTTTCTTTTTATCTTACAATGAACTTTGTTCTTTTGAGTGCCACTGTTAGAGTAGTAAGTGCAAGCTCCTACGTCCAGTGGCCAAGTCTCATCTAGCTAATGAAATGGTAACCTGATAAAATGCACATAAGTACCCATTTTGGCAATACACTATTCCTCTCTGCATTAGGCGACAAAATACAATCACTCTTAATGCATGACGTATTTATAATATCACCTATAAGTGCCTATTGTAAACAAGTTGTTAGATTAACAGGAACAGCATATAAAGTATCATTATAAAGTAATCATTCAATCAATCACTCAGTCAGAATCATCACAGCGTTGTTTTTTTCCACATGAAAGACAATGGCTGAACTGAGACTTTTTTCCTCAGGTTGTGGTATAAATCTATTTTTGTATATCGCTGTTCTGAATGTTAAATTGCCTGTCGTGAGAAACGGCAACAAGAACAGCATGGTGACTTGGACACGTTTTGGGGGAGAAAGGGCTACACAGCAGCATTTGATTTCGACTGAGTTGAAGATGGCATAAACACCATTGCCCAGTCACCAGTGACAGTCTTGATCATTTCTATCTTGTCATTTTTCATGAAGTTTTCAGCGGGTGTGTTTCAGACTGCTGCAGCCTGCTCCTGCCGGCCTGAAAGCTGTGCATCCTTCATGGGCTGAAGGTGTTATGTCAGCACCGTGTCAGAGCATCTGAAGCCAGAACCTCACCTCAGGAGTCTCATCAAATGCAATTGCACACAGCCAAAACTTCCTGGACTCTGCAGGGATTCATCTCATCTTCATCAAGATGACACTGTGTCGACTTTGGGACTGTCACAGCCGCACTTGTAGGAGCATGGCAGCCACACAAGGAGAACGAAGGAAAAAGATAACTTATGCCCTCTACCTACCTTGAGGAGGGCATGTTTGCAAATGAAAGCAGGTGAACACAGACCTCACTTCTCTTTCATAGCCCGGTACACATCAGGTCAGCAAGATGGTGGTGGCTAGCCTCTCACTGCCTGCTGAAATAATGCTCTGCTTAAGCCTGACACCTTAGCACAGCAGCAATGGATCTTAACATTTCTTTATTCCCAATGAACAAAAGGGCTAAATCTAGACATTGCGGCTTCTATAAATACCTTCTGAAGTGCAATTTAGTTAGCTTGTAAGTTGTCTGCATCGACAGACTCACTTAGTTAAATACAGACAGGGTTTGTGAAATGTGCCCTAGTCCTGGCAAGATCTTTATACTCATGGAATTAATAGTAGCAGTGGAAGTGTTGACAGAAGAATGTAAGAACTCATTCATTAGCAAGGTGGGTAAGACAAGACAACTGAAATGATTGTATAGAGAAATGCAGGGAGCTTCAGACCTTTTTATGTTCTGCAGTGCAACTGCCGGTATCAAGTAAGAATGAAAGTTCTCAGTTCATGTAGTTGAGTTCGAGATCTTTGGTTACTGGCGGAAAATGATCTAGCATTTGTTGTGGAACAAAGTTGGAACTGCATAGCTGAGACACGTTTAGGTGAGACGGGAGGATTTGTTTTGGTGTAATTAATACAACGTAAGAGTGCAGTGTGCATGAGGGGGTTCTACTGGCATTGATGGGTGGATTAAGTCTTTGACTTTCATCTCATTTAAAATGGAGCTTGTTACCAGCTCAAAAAAACAGTTGGCTAGAAGATGCTGATTAAGTAGGTAAGTCCTGGAACAGTACTAGGGTGAGACATATCTGCCAGACAGCATCTGCTTTGACAGTTCATGCTCAGTATTTAATAGAACACTGAGTCGTCCAAAACGCCTTGGGGTAAAATAAATTGTTGCCAGCAGCCTGCTCTCTCACTGGTTTAGTACATCTTAATAGCGATCTTTTGTCCTCAGCTGCAAGGTGATTCCTAAACATGTCTTCCAAGGTTTTGTTTGTGAAATGACAATCAGTAATTTATACAGTAAGTGTTTACATTGTTTACAACAATAGAGAGCACTGGCAATAGAATTACTGTGTAGAAACTAACTAGTTATATCATAAAGGCACAATTTGTCAAATAGGCAAATTAAAGTGTCTATGCCCTCTGCAAAATCCTGATGAGTGGATTTATTTGGGTTGGTGGACATCTGGTTAATCCAAGCTGTCTTCACTTGGACGCTGATGTGAATTCCTCACATTGTGAGGAAATTTCTTGTTAGCTGTTAGCTAAAACCAATGAGATTTGACTGAGCTCTCCGTACACATGGAAGGCGGCCAGGATGTTGTTTGGAGAACACATGAGGTGCTTCCTGAGCACTTCTCAGCTGTTGTCTGTTCCTGGTGCTCTGGGTACAGGCAAAAACTCTATGCCATAACTGATAGGGTAGATTTGTGCCTTTTTGGGTGGAGAAGACCACCAAGTCTTTTCACTTTGATACAGACTCTTCATATAGCTGTCTGCTGCTTGCTTTAAAAGAGAGGTATTTGGTACCTATTCTAGTAGTAAGTCACTAGTACTAGAAGTATCTGTCTGTCTACTTTGGGGCTTGAATGTGAAAGGAGAAGTGCTGAAAGTGAGCAGAACACCTCTTACACCTTGATTCCTCAGTATTCCCTGAACTTTATCTTTCAGGGTGGTGACCTGGATGTAGCCTAAGTGAGGCGTTTTTTCCCTGCACATCCATATCCCCTCTACTGATGAGGAGCCACTGGAATACAACTAGATCATAGAATCATAGAACGGTTTAGGTTGGAAGAGTCCTTAAAGATCATCTAGTTGAAACCCCCTGCCATGGGCAGGGACACCTTCCACTAGACCAGATTGCTCAAAGCTTCGTCCAACCTGGCCTTGAACACTTCCAGGGTTGGAGCATTCACAGCTTCTCTGGGCAGCCTGTTCCAGTGCCTCACCACCCTCACAGTGAAGAATTTCTTCCTAATATCTAAACTAAATCTAGATCTCACAGCTGTTTTCATTACTGAGGGTCATGAGGTATTGCTGAGTGGAGGTGTACAGAATTGCATTTCTTTCTCTTCAAGATCTAACAAAAGGTAATGTTGGATAAAAAACTTCCCTTTCTTGAGATATTTTACATATGTGGGATAGCAAAGGTTCTGTGTTTGTTCAACATCTATGTAAGCCCATTAGAAAAAGAAAAATGAAGTGAAAAACTTCCAATGTGCTGATCAATCTTTATCATATGACTTTACTTCAGGTATCCAAAGAATGTGGCTGAGGATCTCTTCACAACCTAAAAAGTCTGGATTAGAGATGAGTCATTCTGATAAATCTGATTTAACAACCATAAATCGGGGGAAGCAATTGGAAGGGCTGACTGCTGTTATATCATTCCACTTGACTGAGTGCATTTGTTTGTTTATTACTTGCATTTGCAAGATGCAAGGACCCCACCAGCTTGAAAATATTAAATATTTTTTGTCATTCAACAAAAAATCCCTGGCGACATTTGCTTTAAAATGTTACTTATAGTTGGGTTTGGAGTTTAGAAATTTACTGTTGCAACTATTTCCTAAGCAGTATTACTAGAGATCTCTGCAAAATATGGAGTCAATATTGACAGTCTGATGGAATCAATCCTATTTATTTTCTTAACTATCTCAAACACTTGCTAAATCTGTACTTGCTACTTATTACCTTGATTAATGTTAGCGAAACTCTAGTATCTATGACATGCTCCAGGAAGGCAGCATGATGTAAATATACTCTGGTTATATTTGATAACCAGGAGTCCTTGGGCACAAAATTTGCACAGAAATCCTGAAATTCAAATCAGAATTTGGGATTTTTTGTTCCAATTCATTTATGACATTTAAATAAGTGCTCTCCAGGCCATGTCTAATAGCCATCAGCCCATAAATGATTGAATGTTTAAAGCCTATAAGGATTTGAAAACACTCAACACCTTTTAGAGTGTGCTCAGCCCTCAGCTGAATCAGATTATTGAAGTAGGAAAAGACATGTCTTCTTTATTTCATTGTTCTTTGGGAATATCGCTTTCCCCAGAGATCTCGTTGCAGTTTTCCAAAACTGGGGATGGAGGCAGGTAATTCAATAACTTAAATTAAGAATTATTTGATCTATTCTGTCCTTTCAAGACACACATTTTTCTTTGGTGTGAAAGAAAAAGCTATATAGCCAACCTAGATGAATGTTGAGTCTTTAAGGTTCTTCTGAGCACTCTCTGCCAAGAACTGGCTGTCAGAGGTGCTGAGCACATTCCAAGATCACATCTCACATTTATAGAAAAAAAGATGGTACTTAAGAAATGACACACATGTACATGAAATGTAACAAGTCACCTATTTGCAGTGTAGTTCATTTGCACAAAAATACATAAAACAACAAAAAAAAACCTGACAGATTTATAATTTTTATAAAGTAAAATAAATAATTTTATGCACAGCAGAATCTGTTAATATGAGCATTTATATCTCATTTACTGGGTTTATAAATGCATATATATATGTGAAGAAAAGTCCTCGTAAATATCCATTGTATTATCTTGGAATTATTGGCTAGGTAGAAGGTTACAGTAGAATGCAAAATCATCTTCTTGTCTGAATTGCTGTCGCCATGGAACAAATTGGAAAAAAAATTATTTTGTGTCAACCAGTCGCACCCCACTGCACACAGGGATGTCTCCTAAAGCCATCAAGATAGTATCTGAGCATGTAATCATAGCTGGAACAGTAAGGAATCCTCTTTTTCTG
The DNA here is from genome assembly GCF_030936135.1 of Gavia stellata. Lineage (NCBI taxonomy): Eukaryota > Metazoa > Chordata > Aves > Gaviiformes > Gaviidae > Gavia > Gavia stellata. The sequence continues at coordinate 14,819,466 of NC_082595.1, forward strand.
CAACAACCAAACAGCACATTGAGCCCACAAAGACACGACCAACATTGTCACTCTCAGCCAAAGTTAGAAACAAGATTTCTGCCTTATGGCCTTTGAGATATCTTTTCTTTTTTAAAATGTGCAGGCAGGAAATTTTGGAGACGACCTTAGCATACTAAATAACTTGTGTAGCTAAGGTTAAAAATGCAAGCTTTGCAAGTTACTAGAAATTCCAAAACAGAAACAAAGTAAGCTTAAATTACATTTAAGTATTTCTAGGTCTATACAACTGTTCATCCTCTGGTTTTTTTCCAAGTCTTCTTCCTGTGCTGAGGATTACAGATTTAATCATTCTTAATGCGTTCAATATACTAAAAAGATTGAATTGCTTCAACCAAGTTATCTGACTATATATATTTTATGCAGAATTCACTGTATAATTCTTGCATAAACACACTGGCTATATAGCTTGTGTTTCTAACAGTAAAGCTCTGTCTCAAGGAAAGCAAAGTAACTTTCTTTTAAAGGTCTTATCTTGCAAGATGCTAAATACTCCAAGCACCATAAAATCTGCAATGGGTGCTCAGTGCCACACAGAAAGTGCATGGGTTTTGACAGCATCCTTGGTTCAAGGCTGAGCGAAATCGAAGGGAAAAAGCTCCCAGTGACTTCGCTAAGCATCAAATTGAATCCAGGCTCCTTGCGGGTGATCCAATGAAGTAATGTGCTATTTGCAAACCACCAAAAGTATAAGCCCTTACTGTAGCTGCAGTTTCTCAGATGGAGAAAGTAACCAAAGGGTGATCCTCAGTCACAAGGAGTATCACTTTGGGTCAGTTTTGGAATTTTCAGTGACCTGCAAAACTTCTAATTTTAGTGTCAATTACCCATGAAGAATATACTAGGAAAATGATGGTAATGTGCAAAACACTCATTTTCTATCACTTTTAATGCCCAGAGTTAAATACATGTTCTAGTGATCTCTGGAAAAGGGCTATCTTAAAAACTAGTCTGGACTGCTCAGAAACCCATGATATTGCCTTCTTACCTGCACCAAATGCTGATCCTGAGACCCAGAAGAAAACTGTTCTCCAAACTGGTTGGGGTGGGGTGGTGTTTGAGAAAGACGTTTTCCCTTTGAAATTTTCTAGGTCATATCGATTCTACTTGTCCTTGTCCTGAAGAGGCACTGGTGTCCTGGCAGGGTATTTGTTCATATGCAGCTTGTTAACATTTTTTCTAGAAAGCTCTGTAAAGAAATACAGTGAAAAGTACAGTGAAATGACAAGAAGGCTTAGCCCAAGGAATATTTTTTTATTTACCTTTCCATCAGCAGCTTTCTGTTATCCCAAAGCACCAAAGCTACTATACATTTTGGTTTTGGAAATTTTTTTTAAATGAAAAAAATTGTCATTTTGATCAATTTTATTTTAAAAAAAAGCAAACACAACTAGGAGATATAAACATGCCTTTGGTTTCACCATATTGTCTTGCTTATGGATCTAACTTCAATGTAAAGTGCTGTGGTTTAGTTGTTCTGCTTTTAAAGGTAAGCTGAACATATTCTACATTGCAAGAAGTCTATGGGTACCTACTTCTGACCATGGAACAAACAAATGCATTTCTTTTCTAAATGGTCATTTTCCAGAAAGCGCATTAAAGTGCAGTTTATCCAGTTTACAAAAACACTATATCATTTCTGTGTTTAGCATTATGGTCATGGATGGATGACTTTTCTTCAACAGAATATAGTATTTGCTGTACAGGCAATGGATTTTCTACACTGCCTGGCTGCCAGTAACTAAGAAAGAAGATGAACTGTGAAAGATTCTAACGGATCCTAGTCTATTAGTACACTGCAGTTTTATTTCAGAATAAACTGGCTGGAAGCGCAGGGAAAGACCATTACTTTGTTGATTTGAGTGACCTCTTGCAGCCCAGAATCTGGGCCTTATCTATTCTGGGCATTTATGAAGCTGAATGAATTACTTACCACTTCTGTTTAAATATGATTCTTGCTAAACTGATTCAGGGCCAGATTTTCAAAACCGCATTGCTAGGAACGTTGCTGTCTAGCCAAAGGAAGAGGGGAAAGTAGCTGCACTGGCTCGAGGACAAGACAGGAATCAGAGAGCAGTTTGTTTCAATGCACGGGATGCAGTTCTAGTGACAAAATTACCCACTAACAAAAGCAGTTGCCTGACGTGAACTACTAGAGCCTACCACTAGTGTTGGAATTATTTTGCCATTAATGTAGACAGAAACAAGTGTGACTTAACACTTACACCAAGCCGTATATTAGATTACATCACCCTTAATATGCTGAATGTAACATCATATAGACCAAAATCAGTCTTTGGTGCAATTCCTGACACAGCCAAGTGGCTATAATTTGTAGCCACTGCCTACAAATTAGCACGTCAACTACTTCTGAGACCAGCAGACCACAGCAGTGGAGACATGATGCATCCAAACATTGCTATTGTAGGCAGAGCCCCAAAGATCAGCTTTCTCCAGGGAACAGTTGCACAAAAATTTTCCTACTCCATTTGTACTGGTAAATTGTTTGGATTTGATCAGTGTATCTGAGTCTTTAGTAACTGTTGTCTTGACTTCAATGCTATAAGTGTTTTTAATTCCAAAAAAGGGAAAATTCAGTTGTGTGGTTTGATATTTTTGGGGATGTCTTCCTGCAAATATTGAGAAACAGAACATTGTAGGTCAAAGAAAGGAAGCACAAGATTTTGCAAGATCCCTAGTAGTGCCCGTCCTCAGCTTTCCTAGCAACTTATTTCTCAGATACTAGATACAGATACTTTGACATGTGCACTGGAAGGGACCCCCCTCCATGTAGAGAGAAAGGTACATTAGAAAGCTGGTGAATTGTGCATAGTTTTTAGAAGGACTGTATCTGCATTGTGGCTTCATGAAAAATACTTTGGTTTTGAACAAGATATTTTCTTTTGTGATACAACTATTAATTCATTAATATCTCACCATATTTTTTGCCACAGTTACAAGCAATTGGACCAAGCTGGTTGGGCGAGATTGTGCAACCTTAGACAAACAGCAAAACTGAAGGTCATATGAAGTGATGCGACCAAAAGCAACTCACTGAGCAGTAGAGAGTCCGTAGTAATTTAATTAGCTGCTTATAGTAGTCATAGCATGAAAAGCCAGCTGTGTAACTGCAGTCTTCACAATTTCCAGCAGAAGTGTAACACCAGAACACATCCAAATATACTCTTCAGGACTGTGAAGTCTGAGGGCATTTATTTGCCTTTGGTTACATGAATAGTAAACTGCAGAGAGGATGGGCTAATGACCACATACATTTGTTATATTACATATGCTAGTGATGTTGGATTAACAAAAAGAAAGAGAGATGTGGATGTAATGTAGACTTTTTGCTGTTGTGGAAATGTAAATCACAAAGTAACTTTGGACTTGGACCCCATGGAAGCGTTTTTGCAAGGTTTTTGAATATTGACATGTTCCCCATAGTGAGGCAGTGGGAAAGCAAGTGATCATCATTGTAAGAACTGAAGCAGGGCAGCAATATTCCTCTAAGCAGGAGCAGAAATGGAGGCATGGAGGGGATGCGCACTGTGGCAGTGCCTCGCGGGAGTTCCTGGGCAGCCTGAGGTTCCTTCCTGTCCTTGCTTCTTAACGGTACAACCTTAAGAGCCAAAGGGGATTGTTTGTGGGGTATGCTGCTATTGTGGGATATATAACAATAACAAACATCCTTAAGAAGTGGGGGGGGGGTGTCCCCCGAAAAAAACTACCAGATTGGTTTCTGCTTTTCTTTGTTTCTCACACGAGACAGCAGCAGTCTCGTGTGAACTCCGACCCAGGTCCAAACTGACCTTGTGCTGAACATACAACTTACATGGTTTGCTCTTCTCCTTTGGACAATTCTCAGTGGTAAAAACAATTTTGCCCCTCACGGCCCCGCAGACACCATTGCGTACTGGGGAACTGGAACTGTCACCATTGACTATGAGCGATTCATGAGTGCACAGCTCATTTTTGGAACTAATTAATTATGTCATGGAAAGGAGATTTATTCTTCTCCCCCTTCCAGCCCCCACCTTCCCCAATCCTTACTAATCTTGCTTTCTGGATAACAGGGGGAAAATGAGGAAGGTGTTTAGCAGTCCCAGTTGTCTCTGTGATTCAAATCACAGAATGAAGCCAGACAGCAAAACAAGTGCAGATCAGGCAAAGACTGCCCGCTCCGCTTGCGCTTTCTCTGCAAGAATCAGTTTCAAATATTAGGTGGATTTTTTTTTCTGTTGCAATTAACTAAGAAAAATATTTCAAAGATGTATAATTAAAGGCCAGAATTTTATTAGGGTTTAAAATAGTCTTTATGAAATCTACTCCTGCCACTGGTAATTACAATGTACATCTTAATATACCTCTGCTAGGCCTGAGCTGGAGATAAGAGTCCTGTGTGTATTGCATTTGGCTTGTGCATAGAAGGTAAAATCCTTTATCTTATCTCAATCTCCACACAACAACCAGCCTCTCTTCCAATTCAGCACTAATCTTCTTAGTAAATAATACTGATATTTTTCACCATAACAAAAATGGAGCTGCCAGATTCAGACTGATAACACCTCTCATTTACACACCATTCTCTGTCAAAATCTGCCTGATTTTTCTTAATCTCTTTAACTCATCAAAAAATACTTTTTTACATTCAGCCATGGGAAGTTCCTTGCTACCAAATAATATTATTATAAATAAATCCGTTGACTACAGCTGTCTTTTTGGATACATATTGGAACTCCTCTCTTTCCTGGCTTGTTTCCTTGAATGATGACAAATTATTGTTCTCCAATTTAATCTTGCTGTAAATTTTGGTATTCTAACAAAATTACCTAAAAGGAGTGTTTGACTGAGAGCATGCCCGAAAGGCATCTTTTTTTTGTTTCTGCCGGATGTCATCTCAGTTCGCTTCTCTTGAGAATGCTGTCTTTGCACTCACATCCTTTCCTTTGCAATGGCTTATCTTTAAAACAAGGGAAATGATAACCTAAGTCCTTGGATTTTTTATAGCCTATTAATTATCTCTGTATGATTTCTTAAATTGCAAAAGAATACTGCCAAGAGAATGGCAGGGGGAAAAGCTGTATAGCAGGATTTCTGCTTACAGTGATTGAATGGAAATAATATATTTAAATGTGACTATTTTATTTCAGTGGTGACCTGCCCTCTGATTGACATAGGCATTTGGGGTACCTGTCCTAAAATGGCAAACCATCCATGTCAGTAAACACTAGACTCCGTCATTTTATACCAAACCCGCTTTCATCCACTGCCGTGCAACAGGCTGAGGGATATATCACACCAGCAATTTTTATGTCGAACTTCCCATATCAGAGAAAACAATCTGAAAATCTATAGCAGAATATGACCCAGAATTGCCAGGTGTTACAGATGGAAGGAATAGGTATTTGTCTTCTGTAGCACCTATGGACCTGAAATGCTAATTCTATCCCCGGGTAAAATTCTGTGGGATATCTTTAAAAGTATGGCAAAAGGGGTTGTGTTCCACTAACTTTAAGAAGGGTTTTTCGGGGTCATTTTTACACCACTCCTTCTTACTTATTAAAGTTTGCAGAACTGTTTTTCAGAAGCAAGGCTACACATGTTCATTACAGAGTAATAAGATTGTATTTTGAGGCTTGAAAGCTTGCTGACATGATTCCAAAGTGCTAATCGGGCTCTTTTAATAGCGAATCACCTACAGCATCACTATCCATGTCAGGATTATGGAAAAGATGAACCATATTGTTTAGATAATCTATCATCTTTGTACCACTCTGAGAGAGGTAAGAGCTTGTAATATCAGCGAGCACAAAACTGACGTCTTGTAAGGCTGATGGGAGATGAGACGTGTGGTTAGTATGAGATGTGGGGCATTGGTCTTGGCCAATAGATGACCGCTGGCAGGGCTCCAAAACAGGTCCATGACTTGTATACTGGCACTGTATTTAGCCCACACATTAGGACTTTTCCTGCATGTGGTGCTGTGTCGGCCTTCTTTCACTGGTCTGCATAAGGAATAGAGAGCATAGCTGAGAAACAGGGCAAATATATTGGGAACCAAAGGCAGGACATGATTGCCGATGCTATTATTACTACTACAGCTACAACTACCACTGCTGTTACTGTTGTTTCTGCTGCTCATTCAATCGCAAAGGTGTGCTAGAGTGCCAGGGTTTCTTATTAGGAGGCACTATACGAAACTGGGATAAACAGAAGATCCCTGCCTGATGGGCTAACATTTGAGTCAAAATGTTATATACACTAATGGGACAAGTTCCCTGAAAGATGTACGTAACTCCCTGTGATCTGACCAATTGTCAGTACTGACTACTGTTAATATCCATCACACAGGAGACACAAAAGACCAGAGCCTTCCTATAGACTTGAAGAAAAAGGCATCTGTCCTGAATATGAGTTAAGGTAAATGTTTTTTTTTTTCCAGTGACAGCTTTGGTATTTATGTGTATCCCTGACAGCACACTTGTTGGTTTACTCTCTATTTTCCTTATCATTTTGGTTAGCCCTCCACTCCACCCGGTCCAGTTTTAAGTCCTCTTGTCTGAGACTGTGTAACAGGACTGTATCAGTGCTTATGGTGGGGTCTTACCAGAGACTTTCATAATGGACCCAGTCCTCCTCTATTCACCTAAAATACGCTTCCTGATGCATCCCTCGAATGCCCTTTTTTACTATAGTATCTCACTGGTTGCTCTCAGCTGTACTGTGACTGACAACTAACCTGGGGTCCCCCTCTAGCTCAATCTTTTCTAACTGATTCCTAATTTTTGTTATTAGTTTCCAAATGCATTATCTTCATTTGGGGATAAGTGACTAGCTTCATTATCTTCAAAATACTGCTTCTCATCCCATTCCTATTACACCTGTCCTTACTGTCATCCAGCCTTTTTCTGCATGATATCCTTCTCTCCTGTGTATTGATAGTGCCAACCTATGTAGTACCACCACATTCTTAATATTTGTGTCGTGGTCTTAAATGAAATAAGAAGATGCTCAGACCCAAGACTGATCCATAAAGAATTCCATTGCTAACTGGTAACCCTCCCAATACTTTCCCTTTCAACACTATCATTTGCTGTCGGTCTTTAAGACGGTCTTTTACCTATCTTTCAATTCCTCTATTAATCCCTGTCTTCTTTAGCTTAACAAATAACTTCCCATGTGGCACCATACCATTCACTTTACCAAAGTCTAGATAGATGAGATTGACTCAGTTTCCTTTGTCTAGAAAATCAGCTATCTTATCAAAGGAAGCTATTAAGTTAGTCTGCCTAAATCTTCCTTCTTTTCTTATATTTCCTACTGCACTGTATCCAATATTTCCTTCACCTCCACGTCTTTATTTAGCTATTCCTTCAAAACCTATTCTAAAACCCTGCGTATTTTAGAGGTTAGGCTAATGAACCAGTATTTGCCCAGATTTTCCTTTTTTTCCTCTCATTTAGTATAGTTTCTGTCCTTCAATCATATGGCACTATCTTTGCCTTTATTCATCTAGGTTTGTCCCCCCTTTCAGCTTGAGAGACAAACTTTCTCAAGTTTTTAACTCCTTGGACTTCACAAAATTCTATATCTAATTCTAACTCAAGTCTCTTAGTTCATCATTCCACATGATCTTAGCAACCAGTTACCTTAGTTCATTAATGTTTGTTGTCTAGTAATAAGCAAGATATTAGTTGCAACCTTTTTCAAAAGTCTGTCATTTAATTGAAACTGCTTAACTCATTACCCATTTTTACCTTCCATAACCAGATTTTCCACTGGCCCGTAACAGTTTTGATGATGGGTGCTGGAGTCTTGCATTGAGATGGAGAGGTATTTTTTTGCTTTATCCTTCATAAGTGATATCAAGTGGATCCAGGTAACTTCAGTTGAGAAATACAAGAACAGTGGGGGTCAGAGTGTGAAGGAAAGGGAGCCTAGGTTTAGGATGGGATGTTTTGCTAAGAAAAATGAAGAAAAAAATAAGTTAGGGAGAACATTTTCAAGTTCATGCAATCTTTTAAGATTTTTATCCAAAGCAAGGCAGGAATATAATGTGCTGAACACCCACTCTGGTGGACATTCATCTTTACAAGAGGTAAAAAGGAAGACACTATGAAACAGATGACAGAAAACCAGGACGAACCCTGAGGTCTCAAATCACCTTACTTCTTTTTCTGACTTGGAAATTCCACATAAACTATCCTGGTTCAAATATATGTGCAACTATATGCTCTTATCTCACTCAGCGTTCACACAGTTTCTTCCCATTCAAATGTTTGTGGAAGGTTAGCAAAAGGGGACAGTAGACATCACTCCTCGTATAAGCATACACTTACAAATATTTCTTCTTTTTTTTTTTTTTTTTTTTTTGTTCAGCTACTCTGTTTGCCTAGGTTTATTGATCTCCTACCCACCAGTAAACTGTTAATCAAAAACTATGAATCCCACTTCCCATCAGATGGTGAATGAGATTTAACTGGTATCCAGTCAGGGAGATACACTGCAAAAGCAAAATTATTGCAACACAGTGCACTCTATGCTTTTTTGGAACTTCTCAGTATTGCCAAAATTACCTGGCCCGTATCTGGAATACGCCTGTTTCAATTGTGTGCGTGGAAGTATTCCCCCTTGTACGGCTAGTGAGCTGATTTATGGAACAGTTTTAGCAATTTGTATTTAACCCTTAACTTAAAAAAATTTAAAGTACATTCACAATACTGACAGAAATGTGGGTGTTGAAAAGTTCATTTCCTGGCCAATATTTAAGGACCAAATGCTGTTCCTGGTTACACTGGCCCCATATTTTTACAGGGACTTTGCCAGATGTCAAAGACGACATTTACAAGTGAGCGTGCAGCTTTTGCATACACCTTCTGAACTTTGAAGTTTCTGCTGCCTTCCCACTAAGCAGAACACATTCAAGTTCAAGTGGGATATAGAATTGTTATTTAAATCTTACAGTCAAATTAGACCCTAGAGACATGATTGTATAGTGTTATTGTCTCAGTCCCCATGAAGTTAAGTGTTCTCATATAAAATATGATGTGTTACAGTTTACCACCTACTGCACAAGTATTCATCTTGTTGTTAAAAGGTATCAGGCAAATTGGCGTTTTATTTATTTTTACATGTGTCAGTTATTTTTAGTGGTAATGCTAGTGTGACACTACTGCATTTTCCTGTGAGTCACAGGAACATGAAGCTGCTACCTAAAGTTCTCAGCCAAGTTAATGACAAAAAAGCCTCCAGGCTTTTCTTAAAGATCAGGGTTGCATTTTTCATTGCGTCTTGCTTTTGAAGAAGGATATTTTCTCCATGAAGTGCTGCACTCCAGAGGAACAGGCTTTCTGAACACAAGTTTCGGTGGCAGCCCAAAAGCGCAAATGTTGATGAGACAGCAGAGCCGCATCACTGCGAGCTCTGCGGGCAGGGAGCACCGGCGTGCACTGGGAAGGCTGCTGCCATCCAGAGGGGTTGCAGGCAGAGGGACCTTTGAGCCAAGAGGGACAGGACTTGCTGTCACAAATCGGCCAGAATGATTTTTAAGGAACTACCTCTTTCAGAAGTCATGGTTCCACTGAAATCAAATTGCACAGCAAACATTCAACTTGATTTCACCTGAATTTTCTTTTGAAAGAAAATCAAGGAAGAAATGTCAAAATAATCCATTTCAACATTGTTGGGGTTTCATTTTTCACTTGAAATGATTTTTCACTTTTGTATTATATTTTCTCTAATACAACAGATTATATATTACAGCACAAAATAAAACATTAACATCAAAATGGGATATTATGAATGACCTTGAGTGTTTTTTAAATGGTTCTTTGTGAGAAATTTTGAAATATCTGTGTTTTATTCCTGACACAGAATGAAACTCTTGTCACCAAAGCTCCTTCTGCATAGCCTCAGAGTAAGTCTG